>NC_051195.1:51872933-51952933 GCF_015220075.1 Falco rusticolus | reverse complement strand
GGGGGACCAAGCCCCCGGGTCAGTCTGGGGGAGCAAGTCTGCATGAGGAGCCTCTGAAAACAGCATCAAGGGCCACGCCTGCATCAACCGCTTGAAAGCCTTCTCTTTAAGGGGTTTCTCCTTTGGTTGTTTTGAATGTCTTTTCTCCGTTGCTCTTTTTAAAATTGTTTTTCATTTGTTATTCTCTTTGTGGGCCTCCTTTATTTTTATTCTGCTTTACCAAAAGCGCCTGGATTTTATTCCCATCCCAGCCTTATTAGCATTTAGGTCTTTGATCTCTTTTTAAAAGGATTTACACCACAGTTTTATTATTCAATTTTCCAAAGTGTATTTTCATATAATCTGCAAAAATGGCTGAGACAAGAAAACTTTACAGAAAGAGAGCTGTTTCCTGCAACACTGCTTAACTGGGGCAGGCGAAGGTGGTGTGGCAAGGACCCGCACAAGGCACCTTTCCTCCTTCCTGCAGGGATTTGCAGAGCTGCTCCCAGGCCGCTCCTGGCTCCTTTGCTGGAGCAATGCTGGTGCCCAGCATGGGGCATGCTGGAGACGGCTGCCAGCAGAGCTGGTGCAGGGGAGGCATCACCCTGGCACCGCAGCCCTCTGTGTCACCCACACTGACGGTGCTCTCCAAAGCATCCTGCATTCTGCTGCCCCTCCCCACAGCACCCTCGGTGCTGGGCACCCCCCGCCACCTTGTCACCCAGGGACTGGGTTTGGACCAGGGCTGCCCGGCATCCTCCATCCAAGTAAGCACACCGCCTTCCACACTGCACAACCTTTAGCAGCTCTTTCCTAGGAATCACTTTCTAATGAGCACAACAAAGTGATAACAATTAATGAGGAAGCAAAGCATTTATTTCTGAGCCCTAATTAACATTATCCCAAGCATTCTCTCAATGCTCTTTTGATGTCATAAAGCATGCTGGAACTGTAAATGAGCTGTTCTCCCATTAACACTGCCATGCCCCCATCCCCTCCCTCTGTTACCCAGACATTAACCAAACCACTACATTCACGGGAAGTTAAAGGCCGCATCTTTATTCACAACAAAACAAGATAAACAATCTGCAGGTGGGTTTTGCTGTAATGTCCCAGCATGGAAAAGGATTAAAATACTGATGCCACAGCACTAGGATAGGGCACATGTTGCGGACATGCTCTCGGGCTCCTGCACCAGGTGGTGGGGTTGTCCAACCTCCATAAACTTGCGTGCAGAAGTGGGTCTCCACCATCTGAAGTTGACTTGAACCCTGTTTTTGAACAAAAACGTTTTTCTAGCCTCCTCCCAAGCTGAACAGTCCCTATGAGAATGCAAAGCCACAGGTCTCCTTCCCTAACTCAGAAATCTGTACCCCGCTGAGTTCATGCCACATGAAAATCCACCTTTGGGTCCAACTCACCCGCCTGCTCAGACACAGGCTTTGCTCCCAGTCCTGGTTGGTCTCTGCCTGCTCCGCAGGAGCAAGCCCTCCCAAGTCGGGGTGCTCATGATGGTGCAGCCAATTCTGGGGCTTCACACATCTCCAATGTGATGCCTTTCCTCTCCCTCCTGTGGAGTGCTGTATGATATGTCCTACAGACTACAAAATACACTCCCCGCGGTTACCTTCAGGATGCAAGCAGAATCCCAGCAGCCTCCCAGATCCTTTGTTTTGAGGCATAACACAAAATGTTATGTTGATGCCAGAATAACATCAGGCTCTGAGGGTGAGCCCCGCAGCCTGGGTGCAGGAAGGGATGAAGTCCTGTGTTACAGAGCAAAATGCCTCAGCAGCACCCGAGTTAATGCCCCTGCTTTCAAGGGTCTGCAGTGGTGAAATTGCATGTTCCTCTCGGAATATGATATGGAGATGCACAATTTCCTGCCTTACATCATTCAAATCCATATCTGCTCCAGCACAACTTTCATTCGCCCTGCAAAAAGAAAACCTGCAGGTACATGCCAGGCTGTTACACGGAGATCAAGTCACTGCCAAGACCGATTGTGTTCAAATACAGTATCTCCTAAGTATTTATCTGTTTTATGTGACTTATCAGGTGCCAGTGAAACCTCTGTTCTTGACGGGGTAATGCAGGCTTGAAGGCAAAAGAAACCCTCTGGCTTATACCACATCCGTTACTAATCCACTGAGACGCATCACATCAATAATAATGCTGGAAAGGCAAGGAGCTGTCTCGGCAACCCCTTCCTCTGCGCAAACACGCTCAGCTGCTGAGCTCCAGGTACTCTCACAGCAGGAGCTGGTGGATAAAACTTCAGTCCGGGTGGGAAGAGGTCTGTTCCGTACGACATGGGACTCTGCGCTCAGCAGAAGGGAGCCGATGGGGAGAGAAGTCAATCTGCTTTCACAAACCAGCCTCTAACTCTGCTTTTACGTGAGAGCTGCCGCTCCGACTATTCCCCCGGTGCAACTTAGCAAGGAGCCCTGCTGCAGCAGCAAAGTGCCTCTTCTTCATTATTTGGCTTAAGACTGGCATAATATCAGCATTTTAATGTGCCTCTTCCCAGGGGGGAGATGTGGACAAGCCATACCTGCTGCTGTTGCAAACCAGCATCAGCAACCGGACTGGGAGTGTCGGGCAGCCGTGCGCTCGGGGCTCAGCTTCGTGCTGCCCAGGTGACAACCCAAGGCTCCCAGCCCATGCCAGCATCCCCCAGCCACTGCCCATAGCCCTCCATTCCCTTGTCAACACCCAGGGAGCCCTGCACGCTGCTGGCACCCCTAAAACCTCACCTCCTGTGGCACAGAGGGTTCCAGCACTCAGGCATTTAGGAAAATGTTTTAATTTTGCAGGAATTTGCAGGAAGGAGAAAATTATTGATAATGCCTGTGCAGGGAGAGCTCAGCTGAGCATGCAAGAGGACCTGCCCCGTATCCCCAGACACCTGGAAAGCAGGGGACGCCCGAGAGCTCCCCGTGCAAAAATGACACCCTGCCCAAACCATTTATCATTAACTCCCATTTAAAAGAAGAAGGAAGCTGTGCAAACCATTAGGAAGATAATTGGTCTCTCCTCTGTATTTCAATAAAAGCAAGGGACAAAATACCATGTATGTGAAATAACTACTTTAGGATAACAGCACCCGTCACCTTGACAACTCGGTCAGAGGTCTCGGCGCGGCGGTGCCTGCTCAGTGAGGTGTGAGAAATAGAGGACGCCGGGGACAGGGGGAAGATACTTGTCTGACCAGTGGAGATGTGAGGACCACAACAGGCTGTTAGCTACAGGATTTCTAAACAGAAAGCATCTTTCACGAGGAAATGTTAGAAAAATAACCCCTGTAGAGCTGTTGGAGCAGCAGTGTGAGCAGTCCTGGCTGAGCTCCCCAGTGCTGGTGATGGCTTGGCCCTGACACATGGTCACAGGAGAACCCAGAGCCTCTGCCAGCAGAGAAACAGGGTGTTAAACGTCACAGGGTGGTGGTATCTGAGATGGGGGTTCAGCCTGTCCCAGGGCTGCGGGTTGCCCTCTGCTCCGCCATGCAGTGACCACAGCAAGTCCGCGAAGTGCCTCTTTTCCCTGTCCAAATGCCATGCGGGGGCCAGGAGCCACCCGCAGGGTCACGGCTGGTGGGCACAGGGTCTGGCAGTGGGCTGAGGTGAGGGGGGTGGCATGGGTTCTTGCGCAGGGTGTGCACATCGCAGGGACACGGCTCCACCAAACATGCTCCCAAACACACCAACACGTAAAACAACATAATATTGCAAACAAAAGGTGACAACGTAACATACTAATATGAGCAGACATGAAATCAATGGGAATTTCTATTTAGGTAGGAAATCAATAGGAATTTCAAGGTAGGAAAAAAGGAAATTACTTACCTTTAATTTGAGCTCTCTTTGAGTCTGATTCTCCATAGATCGGTGGCAGGGGCTTGCGGGGCTCACACTGCCAGGGCTGATGGCAGCAGCACCTGTCTGGCCGCACTGGGGCTGCGCATGGCCCCGCCGAGGTCCCTGCCCTGCCCCATGCTTGTGGAGATGGGCCCATGGCCCAAACCAACCCATCAGTCCTTGGCATCCCTGCCTGGTGCACACCAGGGCTTCACCAGAGTCAGTCAAAGTCAAGCCAGGTGGTTGCAGAGGGGAGAGGGGTGTTGCACAAACGCCTCGGGTGCCACAGGGTTGTAAAGGGAGCACCTACAGCCGTGCGGGCAAGGCGGACTGATGTTGGGTGGCAGTTCTGAGCATCAACACCTAGTGTCCTAACCCAGGAAGGGCAGCACTTCGATGCCAGTGTTTGCAAAATAGGCTATTCTTAGGAAGAATAAGTCAGTACAAAGCGACTGGGATATGATAGTTCAGCCCTTACCCTGCAAGGTAATCATGCAAATGGGCTCACTGGTCCATGCAGAGCCCTTCTGATTCCAGCATGCCTTGGCTGAGGCTCCGAGCTCTGGCTGTGTGATGCTCTCAGAAAGGTGAGGCCCTCACTTTGAGACCCTTTGAATTGAAAGATGTTATGAAAGTGAGAGGTTATTATTTTATTAAAAGGACAGCTAGTTGCATCTCAAACTCTGCACCTTCAGTGACTAAAAATTAAAAGACTTCTAGAGGTATTAGTATTCCACAGAGGATCTCGAAATCACCTCCTCATGTGGTTGAATTTTAAGCTCTTGTTTCCAAATATATTTGCATGCAGCAGTGAAGCCCCATGTACCAGCATTTTGCATTTCACTCATTCATGAGCACTAAAATGGTCTGCTACATTTTAATTTAAACATAATAGGAGGGAAGTACAAGCTTTGGTAAAAAGTGGGCAAGGTTGCCTTTGCCAAGCGAATGCAGAGCCTAAAAAACAGATGTATCTCTGGCTGTGGAAACAGAAGGCAGCATGCCGGAGCTGCCTGACTCTGTGGCTTTGGCTCCCGTAAGTCCTTTCATGGCATCCAAAGGTGCATTTCTCTTCCTCCCAGCTTGTACCAGCCTCCCCACAGCTGAGCGATGCCTCCCTTGGCCGCCCACCTCACCAAAGTCAGAGCAGCATAAGGGCAAAGTCCATCTGGCCCTGAATGTTATTCCCAGGTTGTGTTTCCACTTCTCTGCAGTCATGGGCTGCTTGAAACGCACATTAACCCCAGGTATAACGGCGTTGATTGGTATAATCAACAAGGGGAGATATTTTCCATAGAATATGAACAAAAATGAAAAATAACCATGTACAAAGGATTTTCTTGGCAGTTCTCTTGGTCCTTTTGCCAAAGGTCCATACGATGCTCTCTCCCACCACGGAGGTGTTAGAGACCTCCTGAGGGGATGGTATCTGGCAAAGGGCTTTAAAAAAAAAAAAAAAAAAGCTGTAGTCAAGTGCAGGTTTGCAGTGCAGCCTGGCAGTTGTCCCAGCTTGGACCTCTGTTAGACTGAAAACCAACAACAAATCGGCTCCACTTGCCGAGGACACTAAATCGAGGTGAGTGCCGAATGAGCTAGCAACAGCAACAGCAAATATCCAAAGGATTTTATCATCTTTGTAGCAGAAGGGACATATGGTAAATAAAATTTAATGCTGCCAAATGGGGAGAGATGCACAATGACCTAAGAACCATAAAGCAAAGAGCAGCATGAATGGAAGCGAACTGGTGCAAGAGGGAGGATACTGAAGGTAAGGGAACAACCAAAATCATTACAAAAGCATCAAACGCATCCATGGACATTTACTGTGGTTGCAAAATAGCCACAGCCCTGGCAGAGCTGCCTGCATTGCTGGTCCAGTGCCACATGGAGATCCGTTCCCACAGGCACTTATTGTTCCTGTCCCTTTGTCTCTTTCCCTTGTACGAATCTAGGGAGCTCCCTTCATTCCTGATTCCCCTCCCCTGGCACTGGAAAAGCTGATGTGACATGTTGTCTCCATTGTAACAGGTGGGAGCCAAACAGCTCTGACTGTGAGAGAGCCCTCTGTATGAAGGGCAGGACCTTCCCCAGACTTCATTGCCTGGTTTTAGACTGGACTTCCCAGTCCTCTCTTCTGGCTCCTTGACCCAACCCCGTCTTTAGTTCCCTCACTCTTCTGGGGCAGCAGGGTCATGTCCTGAGCCTGAATGGTGCTGAGGTTCAGAGACAGGAGCAAGGCTTATGAACTTCTTTCACCTTTAATGAATAACATCTTTTTTTTTTCCCCACCATGGAAACTGCAGCCACCTTCACATTTCCCTGCAACACCACGCTTGTGCCTAATTAAGCTCTATTAATACTAATGAACAGGCTCACCATAGCCCATCACTTTAGTTCTTAATCTAATGCCATGTTGTGACACTTGTTCAATGATGATTTCAGCCCATGAATCAAATCATTGTGGTTCAGCCCATATACCCAGCTCCCCTCTCATGTGGGACCAGAGAGAAATCTAGTCCAGAAAACAGTAAAACTGGTTAAGGAGCTTTTAATTAAATAAAAAATTGAACACGAGGCCCTGTTGTCCCAGTGCTAAGCAGCAGCTGTGGGAAGGGCCCAGGGCAGGTCCTGCATGTCTGTGCTCCATCCTGAGCAGACTGAGTCCTGAAAGCTCACACCCGGATGGGCAGCCCAGAGGTCCAGGGGAGCACGTCAGACAAAAAGGGGCACAGAGAAGGAGCAAAGAATGACGTGGGGAGGTAAGGTATTGTTAATGAGGAAGCCCCAACAGTCCCTTCTTTCTAATTGTTTTCCCCTCCACATCCCAGAGGTGAACCTAATCCATTTATTCTGGGAGGAGAAGTTACTCCAGCACTCACAGTACTGGCTTCTGGGCTGAACATTTTGTCAAAGATTTGCGAACTCTGAAAAATATTTCCCCTTCAATCCCAAAGGTATCATGGAAACAAAAATGTCTTTCTTCCTGATGTGTTCCCATTGCTTGCCACTTAGTTTTGTAGGGTGATGCATGATTTAATTCTCTCCATACCTGCAGACAATTTGCAAACTTTCTGTTTTCCTCGGGTACCAGTTTCCCCTGTTGCAATGGGCCATAAAGCATTGTGTCTGTGCTGGATGCCGGACCATAACCTCTGTTTCTGTTCTCTCTTTGATGCTGCTGAATTATTCAGGTGGGAGACTCCGTTGAACTCCAAAGGCTCAAATAAGAACCATAAAAGTTAGAAACTCCTAGGTTTTAAGAAGTACTGGAAGTGAAAAAAATATTTCACCCAGGTTGATTTATGTTTAAAATACCTAAATATACTGCTGCACTGATCGATTTGAATTGTGTTGTCATGCTGTTTGGCAGAAAGAGATGAGATTTTTCAATATGTTAAAGTGTAAATGTTGTTAAAAACACAGTATTAGAAGATTAAGATTCTGACCCTTTACGTTCCAATGATCGTAAAAATAAGACTTCCAGCCCATTAAAGAACAGCTTGCCGAGGCATTACACTGAATCACTCCACCACGAGGATGTTATAACCCTGTTCTAGCTTATTCATAGGCATCTGCTTATGTGGCATCTACATCAAACTGTGAATGTAAATGTAAGTCTGAGGGCTTGGATGTGCTTTAATAAACCCTGCCAGGTTTCCCCTCCTCACCTCTGAGCTCCAGGAGAGAAAGCAGCTCCCGCAGCCATAGGACATCTGCAAACTGGAGCCCCCTCACAGCACCTGTCCCAGGCCTTCCCGTCAGTTTTTTCCTTCTTTCTTCACTCATCTTAAATTAACCTTGCTGTGTATTGGCTGCAGGGAGCAGTCAAAATCTGGACAACTCAACGGAGAAAGACCCATTGATTAAAGTTAATTAGCCCTTACTTTTTAGAAAACCGTAAGACAAGTAGACGCTCTGCTGTGTGTATGGAATTATGCCCCCTTGACAGCATGTGGACCACTGGGTCGCCTCGGGCGCCAAGTCAGGGAAACGCTTATTTCCATCTATTTAGATCATCAGGCTGGGCTGTGCCTGCCTCCCAAGGGGTGGCTGAGATGCCCACCACCCCAAAGACCTTTCGAGAGCCTGGGACCTGCCTGCCCCCTCACCCAGGGGTGTTGCAGGCTGCAGATGCAGGCTGGTGCCAGGAGCCGGGTGCTGGGCTCATCTCACGCCAGGGAGAGCTGGAGACAGGCAGCGCTTGCTGGCTGAAGACATGCAGCCTCTGATCCTTCCAGCAGCGGCAATTATTTAATCTAACGGGAAAGATCCAAGCACTGGAACTTTTCAGAGAGATTTAATGTTTTATGACAGACCAAAATTGTGTAATGAAAAAGCCTGATTACATGTGTGGGAAGTTACTCAGATTTAAAACCTGTGCTGGTGTCTGGGGAGGCTGAGGCAGATGAGGAGCCCCTCTCCCAGCCTGACCTTCCTCCCTGCCACCCTCCTCCGATGGGACAGCACTTCTCATCCATCCCATCGTCACCATCTCCAGGACACGGCCCTGGTAATGGCAGTGCAGGTGACAGACGGGGTGGCAGGACTAGCCAGGCTGAATCCCCAGTGCCCTCCTTAAGGACAGCCAGGGTTCATGGCAGAAACATGCAGATTCTGGCTCTTATTTGAGGCAGGTTTGAAATAGCAGTGAAGGTTATTGAAAACATAACGAAAGCTCCTCCTTATTTCATTAAATACAAATGTGAGTGGGGTCATCAGTTTTTATAGGGGCTCGTAAAGCATCCCTCTTGTTCAAATAGGCTATCAAATCACCCAAGGCTTCTCTCCGTGAGGAGTGCAATAAAACCAGAGTTTCTTCTTTAAGAAACTCATCTCAACATCATAATAAAATAACCTTAAATAATACAGTATGGAACAGTTTTTCAATAACATAATTATAGGCTTCCATTTTTTTCCTGGCAGGTCATTTCTTGGTATCTATTTTGGATGCCATATTGCAGAGGAAGGGGGTAGGGAGGGAAGCACAGGAGGATTTTGAAGCATGTCCTCAGGTCACAGCAGATCACCTTGCCTCTTCTTTGTGCGGCACAGGCACAGAGAGGCCCGGGAAAGCTGGGCCGGCTGCTGCCCAGTGCCTCTGCAGAGCTGTAGCTTGCAGAGACAGGGCAGCAGAAGAGAAGGTCGGCTTTGTGCTGCCCAGGCGGCCCGTGGGCTGTAGGCCATGCTCCTGAGCACCAAAAGTCCTGTTGCACCCTCCTCTGAGGCAGCTGGCTGGTGTAGCGATGGCCAAGATTTTAGATGATCTTACATCTGCAGAGGATGAAGGAGGAACATCCTTTGGTGGTGCAAATATGGATGGACCAGCAGGAGCTGGTACCATTCAAAGCCTTTATGGTCATCTTCATCCTCACTCCCGGGCTATGAGAAGCCTGGGGTGTGCCCAGAAGACACAGCATTCTCCTTCTTCCACCAAGAGAAAGTGCAATTCCTGCAGGAGCGTGCATGCTTTGCAGACAGATTAAAACATTTAGCGGTGTATCTGTTTTCTGCTGCCTCTTTTTACGTAATTGGTGGCTGACCTGCCTGTGCTATGGTGTGTCATTAGTCCCCCAGGAAATGGATTGCTGGGCAGAGAGTGGGTGGGCTGGCCAAAGGGCAATGCAAATGGTGTTTATGTTGTGGACCTGTCACGTAAAGGGATTTTAACCCTGTACATATTTACCTAAGCTGTATCTCCCCTTTACTTAGAGTAACGGTCTGATTTTTAATGTATGGGTGTCCATGGGGTGTTCCTGATTCCACTTGGAAATTCTAGCTTCAATTTTAGGGAAGGTGTATTGTTTTTTGCATGCTTACATTTGAAGATTTATACACAAATAATAATGACTAGATGTTTACAAAAGGCTCTGAGTCTGAGCTACTTCACGGCAACATACACAAAAAAATCAAACGGGGTGATGTAATTTTAAAGCCATCTCCTATACAGAAGTCACAAGCCTGAGCATACACACACACACACACACACACACACACTGTCCCGCACACTGTTCATGTAAAAAATCAATCCATGTACATCATCTGCACATGTTTGCAGATAATACAAAGTTGTGTTTAAAAAAAAGAAAGAAAGAAAAGCCTCAAGTGGCAGAGCAGTTAAGGAACTCCTAGGTGTTTTTAATAACATTGATCAGACCAAATGAAAAAAGCCAGAGCAGTGGGAGACAGGAGCAGCCCGCAGATGCTGACATTCTATCACAGCAGACACATATTGACTAGCGGTCTGAACAAGTCACTCACTCATCAGCGGCCAGCCTGATTGAGTTGCCTGCAGCCAGTAAATGAGCCTTCCATCCACTGTGGGTCAAAATGAACTGCAATCTTTTCAGACCTCGTTGTTGGCCAAATGAGAGATTTAAAACCCCGGAGGACTCCAAATGAATTTACCAAGGAGCCACAGTGACTAACAAAGCTACAATACATCAGAGCGTGGGGCACTGGGTATTACACTTACTGCTCGGTGATCAGCACTGGGTATTACACTCGCTGCTCGGTGATCAGCCTGCACTGAGCAATGCAGAGGTAACCAGATTAACCAATGCGAGGTGTGTAAACCTTTTATGGTTTCTTTAAGGATTTAAAGATTTTGATGAGAAAACACTACAAGTTTCCCAGGGGAAATTTGCTGTTATTGATTTAATGTTTGCTTGCATGCTACCTGTCAATTTTCCAAGAGCTTCAGCAACAAAATTCTTATTTGATATTTGACAGACCTCTTGCTAGTTTGCATGAGGAGAGCAGTGCTGTGCAGATAGCAAAAAGGAAAGAGAAGCGAGGTGCCTCCTGCATACACCCTTTTAACCAAGACCTAATCTCAGGCTAAAACTAATTCCAGGACCAACTACAAGCTCCAAACTCTTCAGAAGGATGGCTAGGGACAAACCAGACTGGCTGGATTTGTCAGTCAAATGAGGACATTTCAATCTTGTTGAGGGCCTGGTGTGATCAAACATCCCACGTTCATGCAAATGCACGTGTGTGCTAACACACTGTGTACAGTCATGATGGAAGAGGGGTTTCATTTACTCTTCCTGCTTAGACCCAGATCAGAAAGTTCAGGTTTCTCAGGTCCATTCGGGCATCCTAGAAGCATGTTTGGTGTGCTGCAACCAGAAATGTGAGAGGGACACAAGCACTCTTGGGCTCATCCAAAGTCATCAGAGAACCTCCAAAGAGGCAAACGTTGAGCTTGACCTGAATCCAGTGCAAAGACCATGGCAGGCATGAACCAAGAAATGAGCCCTCCCTCCCATGTTCCCTGTGGGTATGAGAAAGGATTTCTCAGGATTTCTCCAGTTTGAAGGACCCAGTGTGTTTGGGAGGAAGGCAGAGCACTCCTTCTCCAGCACCTGCCTTCTGGAGATCAGCACTGCTCCCCCGGGCAGTGATTATTCCATTGCTAACATTTTCATGATAACAAATTGTTCACTAGCTGCGGAGACAAATGCAATGCTCCTTCCTTCTTACAGCTAATTCCTCCTCCTGTTCAGGTGCTGACCTGCTGTCTCCCTCGCTCAAGGAAAGCATGGCGTGTAATGATTCAGGCCAGACTCCACTCCCCGCTCTCCCTAGGTGCTCCCTCCCGGGCAGTGAACCCCCAGCACCACACAGTTCTGTTGTTGGGTTACTTCATTCCAGCTGAACATAGTAAAATGGTTTGTCATCTTAAATTTTTTTTCTGTAGTGTCCTGGAGGGATATGCTCCAAAATGCCTTCAGCAAGAGCCTCTAATCTGGAAGAGTCATTTCTCCCTCCACCTCTCGCAGTACAGGAGCAATGCAGTGGTTGCTGGCTGGAAAATTAGCCCAGGGAACTCTCTCCTCTGTCTGTCTCTCACCTCATTAGACTAGTGAGAAAACGTAATTGTAAGTCTCTGAGGCTTTCTCCTTGCAGGCTGGTAGGGGATTGTGCTTCACAAGGGCTAACAGAGAACAAACCTGCACCCTGGCTGTCAGCACCACGCTTTGGCCAAACCTTCCCACCAGAGCGAGACGTTGCCCCCCGCAGCGCCCACACAGTTTCTGTCCATGAGCAAAGTGTGGGTGGGTGCCCCTGCACCCTGCCATGACTGCCACCCCCTCCCCCATGCAGCCATCCCTTTGCCACCTTTTGTCCCTAGGCAGAGACAGGCAGGATGGCCACCCGGCTGTGTGCCCATGTGTGGTGCCGCAGGGGCTCCCGTCTGGGCGTGGGCAGTGTGGGCACGTGCTGGAGCCGGCCCCGGGTCTCACGGGGAAGCAGAGGGGTGCCCGGGTGCAGGGTCTGCTGGGGGAGAAGGTGGAAAACCACACATTGCCCAGGCTGGTCGTCATCGGCTCCTCCATGGCCAAGTGCTCCTGGTGCTGCAATGGTCCTCCCAGCACGGACAGCGCAAGGCTTGTAGGGAAACCAAACTTTAATACTGCCGCGTTCCTTAAATCTCAGGCTGCAGCACCAGTCCTGACCTCCTCTAATTTCTATGATTGTATCTTCTTTTTCTGGGCTGTTCCACCCTGGATTCATTTCACTGCATGCTTTACCAACCCCGTGATTGCTAATTGCAAGCAGCAAACATTTTCTAGGAAGTAAAGCTACCAGTCCAAATAAAATGGAAATTCTCTGCACATGAAATCCAAAATAAAGAGGGATGTTATTTGCACCAGCCTCCCTGACATGGGCATGTGTGTGTGTGTGTGTATTTGATGAGGTTAACAAAGATGAATACATGGAGGCTGTTTTTGGTGTAGAATGGGAAATGCTGGGGCTGAGTCTACCAACCACTTCAGAAGTAACATGTCTGCCTTGTATTTTAAGGCAGGAAGCAACGCCTCAGCTGAAATCACTTAAACAAAAAGATTGCAGTGAGGGGCATAATGCAAGAAAGTAATAAGGTTTAAAACAGGTCAGAGCCCTTTCCCTGCTCCACTGCTCCTGAGTGAGATGCATTATTTAATGGTCTTTGGTCACCGCTGATATACTGTTGATGAAATAGATGATTTTGTTCAAAAGAGCATTAGAGAAGAAATATACAATACTGCATTACATTCCGGCACAGTTCTCTCTCTGGTAAAAGCCGATAGATTGAAGGTTTTTCCTCTTGACAGGAAAGCAAAGCAGTTGAAATGAAAAGTCTTATGAAATGGCAAATATAAATGGTAATAATGCCACCATATTCAAAATTAAATTGTTGTAATTTTAGTTTCTGAGCATGGCAAAGTAATGCGATATTCAGCACAGGCTTGGGGAGCAAAACCCTTTGGCAATAACGACACTGCCTCATGAGCTAACCAAACAATCTTTTATAAAAATGTAGAGTCTGATGGGTCTCTCCATCAACCATAAGAGCTGTTGTGTTGTGGATACCCCAGACATGGAGTGCATGGGCTGCAGTACAGCGCTTAACCTAGAGATGTCTCACCTAAAAGAAAAAAATGCTTTAACTGTCCAAATATGTTGAATTAGAGATCAGATCAATGACAGTCCACAGCCAAACCTTGGTAGTATCAAGACAGAATAGCTGTCTCTCCCTTTTTCCTTTACCTGTTTATTTCCAGGCGTGACTGAAAGAGTTTAGTATGGTGCTGGCTGCAACGCACTGCAGAGCACCCACTGAGGCTAACGGCACTGCTAATTAGCACCAAGATGCAAGCAGGGCTGAGTCGGGGCTGATCCCACCTAGTCTTCTGCTCGGCAAGTTTGCTGCACAAGGAGCCTCCCAGTCCCTGTAGCAAATGGGCATGTGCCTGCCTTTCCTACTCTTCATGCCTCTTCAAGCCACCGCAAATAGCTCTCGGTATTGAATCTTTGTATTGCATCTGCACCATGTTTGAATAGCCTGCTGACCTTTCCAAGTAATGCCTCTTTTATAACCTTCATCTTCTGCTGGGGTTAACGCCATCCCTGTACTTACAGACCAAGAATTCAATGTGTAATGATAACATGGAGCCCAGCTTTCCAGCCATGCAATTATTCTCTCTGTGTCCCTGTTTACGCTGTGACTTTCATCGCGGTTAAATGCTGCTATTTTCTTTTGCCAGGCCCAGGGAGAGACTTGAGTTTGCCCTCGACAGGTTCAAGTCTCTTCTGCCAACAGAAAGATATTACAATGCATATAAATAATGTGTCTGTCAACGCAGGCTGTTAGCTGGTGTGGACCTGGACCCGTGTTCAGAGCAGAGGGGTGCTCCCGGGTGAGCAGGGTGCCAAGCCGGCGGGCAGCTGAAGGGGCTGCAGGGCACGGTGGCCCCTCTACTGACATGGGGCAGAGCTGCAGCACTCAGCAGCAGAGCAAACCAGGGTCTGTGGGACGCAGGGTCCTGTCCCCTGGGGATGCAGCAGCAGCAGGAAACCTTCCAGCAGCGATAGCCCATCCACAGGGAAATTCTGGAATGACCCTATGGGCAGAGGGAGCACCCCAAAACAGATCTAACCCTGGCTTGCTCTCTCTACTGCTGTATCCCCAGACAGTGGGTGCATCAGTAAAATCAGCAGCAACATGATCAGCAAAGACAGCTTTGGGCCGGGCCCCCCACGCCAGCAAGGTGCAAGGTCTGACGATGGAAGCCACCCTTGGCCGGGTGCTCGCCCTGCCAGGCAGCCCAGTTCCACAGGCAGACATGCAAGCCATCCATTACGCGGTAATGGGGGGAATGCAGCAAAAATGGCAGTGAGGGAAAAGAATACATCACTGGTAATTATCTCTAACCAGAAATCTCCTCCACTGCTCCAAGCCCCATCATTCCAGCCCTATTCTAATAAAGTGACACCTTTTTAATTATGGTAAGGACAAATCTGAAATTCCGGTAAGTAATTAGCAGACATAATTTGCCATCTCTGACACAATGTGACTTTATCACAGGCTACCTCAGTGCAAGGAAGAAGTGCAAGGCTGCTGTATATCCTGTTTTAATTTTAGAGAAACCCAAACTGTCCATTTATTTTTATTACAATGTATTTCTCAAGTAGTTGAGTGGACAGCGCTGAGAGTGCTCCGAGAGTGCAAATAAACAGCAGCAGCCTTGGAATGTTAAATTTAAGGGTTGTTTTCAAGAACAGGACACTTAATTTAACAATAAACTATGTTTTTATGTACCTCCATGATACCCACTGTTACCAAGAGCACAGGCTAGCTGGGCCCATTTTTAGGTGCACAGGACCCACTGAACCATTTAGCCTGGTTTATTTTCAATGAAAAGGAAATGCCCATCAAACCGGAAAACACTTTCACATTGCAATCAAATTATTTATTTGCCCTTCCAAAGGCTGCTTCCAGTTTTATTGTCTTTCTCAGTTCTCCCCTGCTATTTGCATGTGTGCTCCAAGGGTGGTGCTTGGTTGTGGTAATGGGCAGAATATTAAAACCTGTAAACCGTGGCTATGAGAGATTTTTCTTAAAGAATCGTAATCTTTTGCAGCAGTTGACACGCAATGTGGTAAGGTTCCCAGTTTCCCCGTGACTCCCAGGGCTAACATTCCTGCAGCTAATATATTTTTGAGAAATGTCTACTCTGGGCTAAATCATGAATATTTTAAATTTGAGCCCTGCTGTCCAGTTGCGATTAGTCAGATAAGCTGCATGGTTTTGTTTCTCCTTGACGAGTGGCCAAGTGCTCCTAATCCAAGTGCTTGTTTATGAATAAAAGCATATGATATCTGATGTACCAAGACATGCAAAATAACTCTGTTATTCAGGCACACTGCTGTAGGGGTTTGTGCATGGCCCAGCACAAATACCCATCTTCCTTGGGAAGCTGCAGTGACTGAGACAACAGCAACCTTTCGGAAAAAGGGAAACAAAACCTATCTGCAGGATCAAAAACATGAGAAAAGCCAAGCAGATTTTGAAATACCAGCTCTCTGGTGCTCATCAAAGACACATCTTGATTCTGAAGTGGAAACAGGAGACCGGTGCCCGCTGACTAGCGAGTGCAGGGAGTCGGGCAGGCAGCTGTGCCTTGGCACACCAGTACCACCACACTGCCGGCCCAGCACCTGCGAGCAGGACTGCTGGGTGGCACTGGGCAGGAGCCTGCTGATGCTCATGTGAGGTGTGCAAGCCGGCCAGGCTTCACAGGGCGACCAAGCCTCTGGTTCATGCTGTCTGCAGGAACTTCATGTCGTCAAAGTCAAACAAATAAATACAAGAGCTGTGCTGTATAGTGAGGTAGGAAAGGAGCTCTGCAACTAGGATAATGGCAAACAGAAAGGGCTCTTTGTTCAGCTGGGAGATGTGCCCTGCAGTCCACCAAAACACAGGCATGACTGCTGCCGATAATGCCGTGTTACTCTGCGACTGACTATCCATCAAGATCTAGCAAAAAGAGCCATTTTGGTCTGGCAACATCTGTTTGTGTTAGTTTGAAAGCCAGGATAAAACATTTCTCATAAATAATTAAGTCATCAGGGCACACTCACAACAAGAGTGAATTGTCCTGCGATGCAGCCCCAGAGGATGGGCTGCTCCGAGGGGTCCCTGGCCTGGGAGAGGACCCCCAGCCAGCAGTCCTAGGGAGTCCTGGAGAGACAGAGTCCAGCTCTGCACTGGGACTGCTGGAGGGGTTTGCTTGCACCAGGCCATCCCCTGCTGTTATAAGGGCTTCAAGTGCAGCAACTTAAACAGCCATTTAAGACTGATTGGACATTTCTCATTAATAGTTCTTCATTTAGCAAATGAGCACTTTGGAGGTACACCAAAAAAAAAAACCAACCAAAAACCAGAAGATCCCAGACTGGTAATCTGCTAGGAGGTTGGTTCATCATGAGCCTTCAAGAGCAGAGGGACCTGAGCTGTTCTCCACCTAAGCATAATGGAGATTTCACCTGTACTTTGTGTGGTCCAGACTGGATGAAAGCGTGGTGTTTCTGTGGGCATGAGTTGGGTTCCTGGCACCTGGATGCCAGTGGGAAAGCAGAATCTAAACTGTTATTTTGGGAGGGTAACTTCCAGTCACTGCTTTGCTCAACACCTTTGGAGCAGACAGTAATATCAATACGGATTAATTAATTAATCAGTTCAGTGTGGTGTGACCAGCTCAGGTAACACAGGTGTGGCACACCTCTGTGCTCACACACACATCAGAACTCTCCATGGAGCCCAGGGAGCTGGAACGGCCAAAGACCTGTTTTAAAATCTCCCACTAGTTTGGAAAGGGAAGGACACTTCCTTTTCTGAACTTTTGAAATATATTTTGGAGCAAATGATCAGAACTGAAATGACAGCTATATTAGATTCCAAATGACATCCAAAATGAAACATTTTCAGAATTTTCTTTACATCATCATCAGCAAGGTAGGTTTTCGTGCCAAGATGGGACAGTAAATATTACAGTTTCCATAGCTGTCCTGCTTACAGCATTGCCAGACACTTGAGGTGATGATACCTGAACTGAGCACCATCCTTGGCCTTCCTTACCAATCCTCAGCATCCCTCCCCCCTGCCCTCGCCTAAACCTCTGCCCCGGCACACTGCGGAGAGGCTGCACTGGTCCTGCTAAGCAGCCCTCTCAAGCCCACCACAGTCCTGCCACACGGCGTGGGGCTCCAGATTTGTCTTTTCTTGTCTGCATTACTGAAAGGGAGATGCATTAATAAGGCAGGGGAAGCAGGTTCAGTGGCAGCCCTCTCACTGCTTGAGAAGGAGTGATTGCTGCGCAGATCGCTGGGAGGCAGGAGGATATAACCCTAATGTCTGCACCTCAGGACATGCCATTAAAAAGGCATCTGCACTGACACAGATCTGTTGTTTATCAATAACCTGACAAGCATTTCCCCTGCAGCATGGAAACACCTACATGATACGGTGGATAACCGATGGGAGAGGTCCTCGCCTGGTGCCCCGCCACCCGCACACCGGTGGTGCCCAGCCCTTTCCAAGACCTGCCGGAGAGCTGCGGGCAGCGCAGGCAGAGCGGTGTGTCCGAGCTGCCCTTGCACTCGTGGGAGCTGGGGAAATGGCAGCAAATGAGTGCAGCTGAAAAATGAACGGGGTGGGAAGGATGTAAAAAATGCCTATGTTTGATCGTGGCTGTTTGCAGTTCAGTGCTTCTTTTAGGGAATTTTCTGGCATTTCACGTCAAAGAGAACTTTTACGTGTGAAAACTGACCTGGACTAAAAGCGAAAGGTGGTGAATTTATCAAGCCCAAAGAACATCAGACTGACAAAAGCACAATTTTTGGTCTGGTTTTGTCCTTTCTCTTCGTTCATCCCCAAAATATTTTTTTTTTATTTGAAGTGTTTTTTCACAACTTTCCTGGTTTTTTTCCAAGCTGGAAGAGCTGTATGCTTTCAGATGGGCAGCGCAGGAACAGGGACTTCCCCAAGTCCGGCAGCAGGACTTGCCCTGCGCACAGCACCAGAGTGTCCCTCTGCATGTCCCACAGGATGGGCTGTCAGGGCAGATCGTGCTCACCATCCTGCCTCCTCCCATCCTCGTTTCATAATTCCTCTGAGTGAAAACAGCGGCCACTTCAAAGAATCTGAAACCACCCCCACACCACTTTCCAGTTCAGCTCCCACCTCCACCTCAGTATGACACAAAAACACATAAAAAGTCTCAGACCCACTTTGTGGGGGTTGTTACATCCCCTCGCTCCTACCACTGGTGCCTCCTGTGCTTGCCCTCTGCGTCCCACAGGAACTGGGGGGGGCTCGCATGGCATTGCCTTCTGTCCAATACACAAATGAATCAGCACTGCCTTAGAACTTCAAATTACATGTAGCTTTAGTTAATTAAATGTAAAATCATTGGAATAAAATTATCCTTTCATTAGAAATTAACTCACTGCTTAAGACTTCAATAATTACTTTTTTCTTCCCAAACCACATACAAAATGGTCAGTTAAACAGTATGTAAAAAAAAAAAAAATAGTTTAATGACCACATAGCAATCAAGATTACTATTATTTAAGCACAAGCTATTAACATGTGCAATGAGGTATTAGCTAATAAATTATCTTTATAAAATTAAATTGTAATTTTATCACAAATTTTACAGAGGTTATGGTTTTTAATGGCTGTATTTAGTTGTGGCACTGAGCATGCCGCTTTCCTTCATTACTTCATTAACGCTTTGCATTTATACCCTTTCTTATTATTATTTTAATTTAGGAACAGGCTTAATTGATTTATTTCTTGTCTCTGTGGGGAGCCACTTGGTCTCTGCCATTGCACAAGGGCCAGGTGTCCACTATGAACCTGAGCCTGTGGACAGCTCATGCCCTTGCTTTCCTTCCGCACGGGTGCAGCTGGGATGCCGCAGGGAATTCGTCCCCAGCCTTGGCCCTCCCAAGCCACAAGTCACCCAGCCCGGGTGTGTGGCACGGCGAGCCCAGGGCTGGAAAGCCAGCCCCTCCTGGATAGCCTTGCACTGCAGAAGCACCCAGCGAGCACCTCTGAGGCAGGAGCATGCAGACCCTGTGTCCTGCACACATCCCCCCTTGCAGCATTTCACCCATATGTTTATGGATGAAGGAGCCACGAGGACAAGTTTCCTGCCTTCTGCCAGCACGTGGAAGTTGAGCTGGCATTGCATGCCGAGCACGCCGGTGCCACATCTCCACCTCCGCCCCAACGGCGGGCATGTTTGTGCCGACGGCAAAGGCCCCAGCAGGGCAGCGTCCCCCGGCGCCCCGGGCTCCCTGGCTCCACTTCACGGCCAGAGCCATCCCTCCACTCCAGCGTGACAGGGCTGGGAGTGGGCTGGGAGAGACGGCAGCCGTGGCACACGCCAGTTATAAACTTCCTCCACGAGTTCCCTGCAGACAGATATCCTTGAGACTCACCTCCATCTCCCGCTCAGGTCACAGGGAGATTTAGAGATGGGGAGCTGTAGTTAAGGTCCAGATCTGCTATCTGAACTTGAGTGATGGAGGACACATTCCTGGGACATGTTTATTGTCACCCGGCGGCCCGCAATCCCGCTCTCACGGAGCCACCTCCATTCCCCATATAATTCATGGTCTGACTCCGTGGTGGAGTGACTGATAAGGCCTTCACGCCGGGCTTGCTGGCCACATGTCTCAAGGAGACTCCAGAGGAGCTTCGGCACAATATAAATGTGGCTCCGTGTCAGCCTCAAACCCCTGGAAAATTCCCCGTCTCGAGAGTGAAGCATTTTAAGTAATAAAACCATAGAGAGATTACAACAAAATGTGACAGGAATTTATAGCCCTCTGCATGAACCTTTTACCTTAAGATGGAACAAAGTTGAGGGAAAAAAATTGCGTGGTTCACTTAGGTAACCTTTCCAACAAGCTCTCCGCAGCTCCTGGCCCCACATTCCTCTTTGCTGATTTAATAGCAGGAAAAAACCAGCCCTACTGAAAGCAGGGAGCAGGGGAAGCAGGCAGTGCACTGCGCTTTTGTTGCTTTAACCCTCGCTGCTTCCTCCCCGCCTGATGCGAAGCGATTTCAGAGCAAAGGCAAGGTGCTGCCAGGCTCTCACCAGACCCTGAAGTTGTACCAAAGGCTGTTTTTAAGCCCCTGCTCCTCACTGTGGCTGGGAGGTAGCTGGCAGGATGAGAAACCAGCCCACAGCCAGGGCAGGCTGGGTCACAGGGAGGGGAGAGGAGGGATTTCTTTTTCCTTTTATTTTATTTTCCCTTGAGAGACACCCAAAATCCTATAGCATCTATAATTTCTAATGAAAATAAGGTCTAAGCAAGGGCTCCTGTGCATACCCTTACCCTAATGACATGGGCTATGCCTCTAAGTGCTATGTCCCTTCGTACTGGGAGGCGTGTATTTTTATTGCCCGTGAAAGGGTCATGTAGCATAGCTAAGCAGATTCCTGGCTCTCTCTGATACTGGATTTACTGCCACTTTCAGCAATAAAGAGTGGAATTAATCCTGAGTTTACTAATCCAAAGAGTAAACAATATCCAGTGGAGACACTCAGGCAAGATAAATGCAAGGGAGTTAAAAGCAAACGGAGTAAAATCATTCTGCTCCAAGCTAAGGAGTCATTTGAGAAGCACGAAGCTTCCACATACAGTATTATCAAATTGTTAATAAATGTTTCCAAAGTCTGTAATATTGGGAAGCTTTTCTTTCCAATTCATCATGATAGGGGATTTTATATATGAAGCATGCTCTGTGCCATGTGCAGTCATTTCGTATCATACAATCTGTCAGTTAAGGTAGTATTAGTGGGAAGACCTGATCGTAGCTGCTGATACTAGTTTAAGACTTAGGAGACTATTTCCTGTTATTTATGTAAAGCACTTAACTTTTTAAAATTCTAAGACAGTTTCTCCTCAAATGTTCCAACACTTTACAAATTATTTATACTGCATTTGCAAAAAAGCACCCATCGCAGTGACTCCACTCTCAGATGGGGTGCCCCATCGTAAACAGCTTATAAACAGTTCAGTAACATCCAGGCTGCACGTGCTGTATCGTCACTGGCTTATTAAACAGCTTCAACTCTTCAGTGCCCACAAGGATCAAAATTACTTCTAATTCGCAGTTGTCCATTACCAAAGTTTTGCTGAAGGCTGCCCAGCCCCTGCCTGTGGCGTGCCGGGGCTGCAACCATTGCTGGCAGCAGACCCCCTTGGGGGTGCCCAGCCCATGGCTGCTGTGCCCCATCTGTCTGCAGCTCCCTGCACACCCCCTCCCATAATTTGGTGTCCTGTAGCTGCACGTGGCCATCCCTGTGAAGGGCCACTGGCCCCAGACCAGGCTGAGCATGTGGCCAGGGAGAATGCTCCGTCAAGGGCTTCTAGGTGCTGTGAGAGCACCCAGCTGTTCCCCAGAAAAATCCCATCGGTGCTGAAAAGCAGCAGCATGAGACATCGCCTGCTCTCTCCCATCATTTTGTAAAACTTGGGGTCAAATCTCAGAGAACAAATTAAAGTTAGCTATGCCAAAGACTGTGTTTCTCTGATGCCTATTAAAGGCTGAACCCCAGAGCTGTATATGGCATTAGTAATTGCACTGCAACAAAAGAGCACTCCCTGGCCCTCCCCCAAGAATAAAGGGAGAAGGGGGCACAGTCCTGTAGGGTGCATGCCTCGAAGCATAATAAAATAAGATAATCAGCCCTGCTAGTTCTGTAAAGAGAGAGACTATGCACTGAGTGTGGAAGCACAGTGAGGAACAAATTGCTGCCTCTTTAAATAAAGCAAGAACTTTTGTCTCCATCACAAAACTCCCGACACCTTCTACAGCACTGCATTCCCATACAGTATTTTTGTACATATTTTATATTATCTTGGGTCACTGCTGTGCTTGTTAAATAATTAAAGGCAGTGAACATGTCATTTACTATCCATTTAGTGCACCAGACCCACAGCTTCACTTTGATTTTTGGTCCAGAAGGAACAGTGACATGGCCCTGGAGAATACTTCCACAGCGTTAATTAGTGTGGCACAGTACAAACCTGCATCACTGTTTTTATTTGCAAGTCAGAAATAATATTTGATTGTTAATTTTATTGGTTAATAAATTTTTAAAATATTAATTTATATTTTCATATACAATGTTTTATAGCTACCAGGTACAGCAGAGTAAAGTCCAACTGGTTTCAAGGACCATTTTAATAGCAGTACCTACGTGCCTTCTGTGTGTATAAATCAACTGGAGTAATAGGGGAATGCAAACCAGGCTGGGGAATACTTCAGAGTGCAGCTGGTCAGTAGTTAGGCTGGACACACCGGGCACTCTCATCCCGCAATCCATCAGGAGCCACGATATCTGCCAACCTGCCGGGATGCCAGGACCAGCTACGGCTCGTGGCCCCCCCCGCACTCTGCCACTGCGGGGTCTGGGCCCCTACACTGCAATTTTTTTGTTGCCTGAACCTACACCTACAACCCTATTTTCATAACCAGGATTGTAACCAACTTCTTTTTGAACTTGAAATGTGGCAGAAAACAGGAAGAGTAGGGGAAAAAATCCTGATGAATGAAAACTTCATCCTATACAAGAATGTTTTAATTTGTCATACTCATACAAGAATAAGTTGGTTCGGTGAAGAAAAGAGTACAAATTATCAGCCCTTCAAAGCTTTCCCATTTAACCACTTTATTGCAGTACAACTGCCCATAACATTTGCTTTTAAAGCCCATGATGCTGAGTGTAGTTATTACATTGCATACATAAAAGATGTTTACAATTTTTTATATATATGTAAAATGTTGATCCCCTGGGCCACATTGATTTGTGCTGGCTTCACGGCTGGGTTGGTGCGGGAATTTCCCAAAGAGATGTGATTAGGCTGCAGGGAACTTTCATTCTTTTTTGCTTTTTTAATCTCCTGCTTACCAATTTAAAGGGCCTATCTCGTATTCCATTTACGTCAAAATTTCCAGGCAGTATCGGGGTATTCTGAGCTTGGAAGCACACGGCGCATGCAGCCTCACACGCTTCGTTTTCAAAAAGCATTCAGGCTGTAGATGAAGCTGGGTTGATTTATTAGTTCCCGGTTGCTTCTATAGTTGAAAACAGAACTGGGACAAATGCATTAATTAACAACGGGGGAGGCGGGCAGGGTGGGCAGTGGGGCTCTGCGGCACAGGAGCAGGCGCAGGGTGGGCAGGAAGGTGCTGCTGGGAGGGCAGAGCTGTGGGCTGGATGCCATCGCTTTGTCCCCTCTCAGCAGTGATCTTCACTGCTCTCCAGGATTACCTTCTCTTGTCCTCAGAAGCTGCTCTGGGAACTGCCTAGACTTGCCCCTTTGCCTCCAGCAGGGACACAAGCAAGGCGCCTCTCCAGCCGATGCCCACGGCCAGGCTCAGTGGTGCCACGGCACGGGCACGGCTGCACCGCGCTCGCCGGCAGAGCCCTGCTGCCACAAGTGCCCTGCAAGCACAGCGCTGGGAAGACCGGCTGCTTGTCCCCTGTGCCATGGGGCACCTGCCAGCAGCGTGCTGGAGAGGTCTATGCCTGCAGAGACTGCTGTAAGGAGTTTCCATTTCTGTAAAGCAGAGACATAAGCAACTGAAAGGACAAATAATTTCCCAGTAATTTGTTTTATAATGAACAGCGGGTTGTAATTAAGACAGTATTCATTTTAAAGAAATTAACTGTTCTCCAACAGAGAAGAAAAAAAGTGTTTCATAGATTCAATCTTCAAACTTTGACAAGCTAATCTTTAGAATAAAATAATAGTAGGGGGAAACGTTAGAGATTTCTCATAAAAAATCCTGGAAAAATGAACAAGCTCCAAGGAAGTGGAGCCTATCCAGAGTTTGAATGGTAGGTCTGCAGAGGGGACCTGAATAGGTCTGGGTGGAAGAAGGAGGGTAACAGGGAGGGTGCTTACTGCTTCCAGCCCTTCAAGGGAGCGTTTCCAGTGCTCGGGTCCATCCCAGGGATGCCCATGATGGGCACTTATTGGCATGAGCTGTTCTGGGGATTGTAGCACATATATATGCCTATCTATAAGAAGACAAATTTACAGTTTATTTACATATTCACTGTGTCTCATCCTAGAGTGGATTTGAGAGAAAAGGCCACATATTTAGATATTCACTGCATTTAAGGGAAAAAACGAACGTCGGCGACATTTGCACTGTTTTCCCTTTCTGGAAGAAGAGCAGAGGGTTTTTACTGCTATATTATACATCTTTAAAAGACTCTAAGTGTAATCCAGGATATTAGACACTATTCAGCTTTGCACAGGTATCTGGCAAAATGGTTTAAACATTTATTAAATATAGAATGATAAAATACCTTGAAGATCACATCCAATCAACACAGTTTCTGCTGTGGAAAATCATGTCTCATTAATCTGTTAGAATACTTTGAACCTACCAATATATAAATGGATAAAAGAGAATATCTTGACATATTTTTAGACTTTCAAAAGGCTTTTAATGAGGTCTTCCCACAGGATTTCTTAGGAAACAAGATAAAAATGGGGGTAAGAGATACAGTAGCATTATGAATCAATAAGATGGACTAAGAGGAAGGAAACAAAAGTGGTAGATAGTCTTTTATTAATCAATGTAAAGGGTCACTAGCAGTGTGCTACATGGTTACACACTCAATCTAATGACATTAATGTATTAATTACTGACCTGGAAAAGGAAACAGTTGTATAGATCAGTTAAATTCAGAAAAGATGAAGGAAATTCAGAGGAATTTGGCCAAGGCAGATGAATGAATGATGTGATAGCTGGTGAAGGATGATGCTGATAGGTAAGAATGCTCTAAAAACCAGACCTTCCCCAGTGTATAAATGGTTGATTTGGAAAGCTGGTCATTGCTGAGGCCTTGCAGAACATGCGTTCAAAGCCAAATGGCGAACAAGATGTCAGGGGCGCAGAGGAATGGGAATAAGAAGAGCACAGAAGGTATTAAAATAACTGTCTGTGAATAGCTGGTACCCCTCCTCTCTGGATATGGAGGGCAGTGATGTCTCAAAAAGTTACTGTGGAGCTGGGCTGAACTCAGAAAGCAAAGAGGGAGATGAGCCAGGGTCTTGGAAACTCAGTCTGAAGAGCGTGAAATGGTTGTGGGTGTCACCAGGACAGGCTAAAGTAGGAGCTGCCCTCGATCCCCTCCCCAGCACAGGAACAGGGGACACCCACAGGAGATCAAAGACAGGGATTCAAAATACAAGGAATGACATTCTCATGTGAGGTGGAATGGTGCAGAGATGACCACAAAAGGCTTAAGCTAAATATTGGCGGCCAAGAGAAATCTGTGGTGAGGGGAATCCCTGTATATCTGACAGTCAGAAATCAAGCCTGTGTTGTCTCAGAAGAGATTCCTTTGGGTAAGGGGATGCTGTTGCAGTGATGCTTAAACAGTGTGGCTCCAAGTATGCAAAACCATACATTAACCGTACAGACACCAACACGGGTGATTCATCCGTAATTTTAGTATTTATCAGGCTCGGTGCTGCACGTTCAGTTTTCTGGCCTCTCTTATTGCTGTTCTGGAAATCCATTCCGGTTAGATACCAATATTTGGGCTTCCAATCCAAACAGCAGGATGCCATGCAGAGAGGTGACACTGAGTGGTCCCTGAAGCTGCAGTCTTATAAGCATGGCTTACCTCCACAGGCATTTTGTAATAATCATACTTCTCATGAAGCTCTAGTTTCAGTGCCTTCAAATTAGATCTCAGCACAGACACACAAAAAATAACCCAAAACAAACAACAAAAAAAAAGTAAAAGGAGGAAAATCAATGAGCTCTCAGTGCAGACCCAGTCCCACCTTGCTTGCACAGCTGCCTGCACTGCCCTTTCCTCCCATCCTGCTCTGGCTGCCCTCGCCCACAGTGCCCAGGCAGACTCCGGTGGCTGGGCTGCTCTGGCTGGGCACCAGCTGCTGCTGCGGTGTGGGGCTGGGGGCTCCAGGCAGGGTCTCGGGACTCGGCAGCCCTTTGGAGGCACCTACGGAAAGAAAAGCTGGCAGCTGTTTGGGTAGCGAGGGGCCAAACGCATGCCTGGGGTTCACTCCTCCCACGTTTGCAGAGGGGGCACCACCTTTTCTTTCTGTTCCTGTGCAAGCGCTGCGGGTTGCACGGACAGACCAAGCGCATCGAGGGGGATGGCAGCTTTTTGCCCTCCTGCAGCAGTCAGGGCTGTTCGCGGAGCTCACCCGCAGCAGCACCCACAGCCACGGGGAGAGCTTGCCCGGTACCAAACTTGGCATCCTGAGGGGCCTCGCTGCAAACCATGGCTGCATTTGAAGAGCTCGGGCAGCTTAATTGTCTTGTTAAATATAAATGGGCTGGTGATTTCTTAAAACTGGAAGAGTGTGGAAAGCCATTGCGAAGAGGATAATACCAGTGGTATTTAAAAATTAAAATCTGCTGTAGCCAATCATAGCAGCAGCAGCATTTGTCCTTTGGAGTCTGACTTTGATAGTCACTCATGGATGCTATAAACATAGAGGCTATGCTTGCAGCTAAGCAATAAAGTGACTGGTGCATTTCTTTTTACTTTATATACCACTGTATTGATTTTGTAGTTTATTTTTTCTTGGAGGAGAAACTAAGGTATTGCAATTTCATTTAGGTACTGCATTATAATTTCCCCGATGATTTTGTCAAATGTTCCTGAAGGAGAACACCTTCTCACAGTGAGCAGGATTCAAAGACACAGAGCCGACTAATCCATACCTAATTGGATGAAATCGTTATGCACTTTCCCTCCTTTTGGAGGTTTTTTTTAGAGTTCCTGGTTCCTTAGGGATCCTAAAAGCCACTGAAGAGGTTATTATAGTATGTCCTCGGGGATGTTTAATACCCTAGCCCTGTTCAGACATGCAAATAATCTAATTCAAAAGCTTCCTAATTAGCAAGCCAGCTACAGTTCTGGATAAGGAGAGAGGGGAGGCGGGGAGAGAGAGAGAGATATCTAAAAGGACTGTGCTTTTTCCTTTTATAGGCTGCTATTGTGCAAAAGGCAGCATAATGGATAAAAAGTAATTGTTCTGATTTTAATTGCGATCCACTATTTATAGTTTTGTTCTGTCATCTGAATAATGAGGGGATTTTGTTCATACAGCTCGCACTAAACATGCTACAACTTAGTTTACACAGAATGCAGCATGCGCCTGGCGTTTCCTCTTGGAAACACAATCCTGCATGGCAGAGATGGTCCAAGTAAAAGATGTTAAGCTCAGTAATGAATTAGCCATTTAATTAACATAATTAGGGATAATTATTTTCTTTTAATCTATTGCAGATTTTAGGACAATTAAACTAAACAATGGTGAAGCAGATCACAGAGGGTCCTTTGCAATCCTGGTAAATGCTCCTGCCCTAAATAAAAATGTTATTAAATATCAGGGATGTGAAAGTGGACGAACATGAGGGCGGGCTCCTGGCTCACCTCCATGGTCCCAATGCAGAGGCATGACAGCCTGTGGCCCCCACCTCTGTCGATGAGACCCCTGACCACTACAAAAGTCTTCTCCTCCCAGGATGTGTGGCGATGGGACTGTCCCCACCAAGTGCACTCCCGCCTTACTGAGCACGAGCTGCTAGGAGGCAGACCTTCCGCCTGCTCTTCTTATGTCTGTTGTCCTAAGCTCCATATCCTGGCTGGTGATGCACTGAATTGTGTTGCAGAGTCCAAAGATTAAATGTATAAAGACCTTGCCGGTCAGCTGGTATAAAAGCACACAGATACCTGCATTCTTTATGAACAAAATGTGGTGAAAACTAAATACAAGTCTGATGCCAAGCCTATATCTGCATGGAGCAGAAACATCCAAGATGCAGGGGTACCACAAAGACTGCAAGATCCTGGGCAGCAACAGCTCTGCCTTTGGAGGGTTCCCCTCCATGCGGTGCAGGAGCAATACCCCCGCTCCCTGTGCCTTTGAGTGTCGCTGCACTAAATGCAGCTGCTGGCAGCAGGCGGGGCGAGGCTTCAGGTGCGGCATGTGCCTGGGGGAGTGGGGGAGAAGAGGGTCTTTGCCAGGAGACAGTGCTGAGCCCAGAGCAGACCAAAGGGAGAGGTTGGCCCTGGTTTTCCAGTGCCCAGTGCCACCAGCTGGGTGTCAGAGCTGCTGCCCAGCACCCTGCACAGTGTGGGCTGCTGCTGCTCTTCTCCAGGCTGAGAGGGCTCCCGAGCAAGGCTGGTGAAGGGCCTGGATAATTCCTGCTGCCAAATATAAATATTTATTATGAGGCAACAAAATATTTCTTTGATGTTGGAGCTTTATTCTCCTAAACAAGCCAAACCAAAGCAGATCAGATCACCACCCTCTCTCCCCCCCCCCCAAAAAAAAAGCCTTGCTGGAAACAGTAATGTCTGAATAACTAATGACCAAAAATTTACATTTTTTTAAAATAGTAGATTGCATTAGGTAGCTTACATGTAGGTCTACCTAGAAAATATGTCTATAAGGTGCCTGAAGTTCAATAGCTTCCATTTTCCTCCAATGGTTTTTCAGAAGTGTTCTAAGTGGCAAAAAAGGAAATTACAAGAAAAAAAAAGTTTTAAAGTCTGAACATACTCCACTGTCTGATAAACCTTGAGCACCAGGGCTTATTAAAGATCTCCTCTCTCCGCAGTAGTCAGGTTGTGCAGTCAAAGGACTGAAACCCCAGCAGGAAAGGCTGCGGCAGGGGGAAGGAGCCAGGAACAGGATTGACTGGCCTGGCTCCAGCACCAACAGGGAACTTCGTCGGTTATCTGCTGCCGCATCTCACATCCCCATGGTTTGGATGCTGACCTCTGGCTCCCTGCGTGCTGCAGGACCACCCTGGACTTTCTGTCCCATCTCTGCCAAGCCCCTTTCGCCAATGGCTCCTAACACGTGGCTCTGGGAGGGTGGGCAGCCGTGACACCTACCTTCCCACCTCCCTCTCTGGCTGGCACCCCGTGGTCCTCAAACTCCACCTACCTCTGAGGTGACACAGAGAGGAGTGATTTTTGGCCAAGTGCTGGGTTTTGCCAAGCCTGTCCCTCCAAGTGATGTGCACTCTGCTGCACGTGGCACTGCTAGTCAGTTCATTATCCTATTAGATTCCCACACAGCACCTGCTCAATTGGAGCCTTGTGTGCTAGCAATTAATATGTTATGCCCTGATTAATTAGCAGGGTTAATTATGATTGCTGTTGCTTAAACCCATGTAGAGAGAGATGGCATCATGTTGCTGTGCCGTGCAGTGCTGAGGATGCACCCCTGGGAGCTGGGACTGGCACCTGTTAGCAGCAGGCTGTCCCCACGGGACGGTCTCTCTTGCTCCTGCAGTACTGTGAGCTTGGAAGTTACATCCCTGCGTGCTCTGACTGGCACTTCCCAAAAGGGTGGCACATCCCAGTT
Organism: Falco rusticolus; assembly: GCF_015220075.1. Classification (NCBI taxonomy): domain Eukaryota; kingdom Metazoa; phylum Chordata; class Aves; order Falconiformes; family Falconidae; genus Falco; species Falco rusticolus. Next base: position 51,923,360 of record NC_051195.1, on the reverse strand, counting down.
CCTTGGTGATGAAAATGAACCCAACCTGTTGATCCTGCAGGCACTGAAGGGACCATGACTTCCTCCACATTTATCCACATTTTATCCAGTGTAACTTTAATGAGTTATTTACAGGATAAGAGTGCAGCCACAGAAGTGGTACCCACCCCAGCCTTGACAGATACTCTCACAGTGCTTGGGAGTTTCTCGGGTGCCAGTGCCAACACCCGGGAGCCACGGCCAGATGCTGCTTCAGCTCGGAGCAGAGAGAGCTGGACCAGAGCGGTGGGGCCGTGGGGCCGTCTGCACCTCAGAAGGAATATTTCAGCTCCACAGCCACAAAGGCTGACTGAGAACAGCAGGATAGGCTCAAATCCGGCACACGACTGAGCATCACTGGTTTCCCGTTACGCTTTTGATTTGTCTGTGTGTGAAATAGTGAGACTTGGGGCCTTTTTGGCAGTTGTGAGTGAGAGATGACCACCCTTCTCATTGACTTATCCTTTTGAAGCTATCATCACTCATTTCTCTTGGGAAGAGAATGTGAGGCACTGGTAAATAATATAGGGTTGTGTATTTCTTTATCTCCCGTAGTGTGTTGTCTCCTACATGCTGTTCTGTTCTAACAACATCCATCAGAGAAATGCATACCTGAGAACAGCCTCCCTCAAACCTCAGAAATCTTTTTCTGAGGTCACAAACTATACAGAAAAGACAAAGAAGAAACAAGAAGGAAATTGCACAAACAATTAAACATATTTTTTTTTCTGGAGACATAGAGGATTCCCCTTGTCTGCACAAGGCAAGCACCAAAATAAGAATGCCACATCTCAAACACAAGGCAATCTATTATTCTCAGAGCAGTAACATGATACATTATCAGCCACCTTATCCTAGCAAAATGTATCATTACCTGCACTTTCTGCACTTTCCAGATCAATCCACTTTAAAAATGTAGTAATATAGAAGGGTATTAGGTACTAGAAAACTCATTATGAAAATGGCGCACTCAAATTCTTTAAAGGTGATATTTCATAAAATATACTATGCCTAGCTCTTGGCTCAATCATTCTTTTTAATAGCTCCATAGCAGCCAGAAAATAAAGTATTCATGAAGATTGAAGAAGATGATCCCATGAACTTCAATTTAATTGGTGCAAATTAAAACGATCCATCTTTTCATGCTGCCCGTCTATCTCCAATCATCAGTGCACCGCACGTCCAGCACCCTGATTACAATTATCTTTTAATAGGAAAACTTGTCACTTTTTGTGTGATTTACATAAGCTTGCACAAACTTACTGGTATCGTTTAGGGTTGGAATGTATGATTTTTTTTTTCATTCAAATCCCCTGATATAGTTGGGGGGAGGGGGGGGGGGGGGCAGAGGTGAGGTGAGCTCTTGGCAGGGGGCTCATTTACTGCACTTAAAGCCTGGACTTGTACAAGAAGAATGCCAGAAAGCAGCCTTCAATACATCTTCATTCACCAGACCTCCCCCCAAAGAAGTGCTAATGCAGCCAGATTTCATGGTGTCTTTGCAATGACCATTGCAATTACAATACAAAAACCTAGATGACATTTTGACTTTTAATTAGGAGGGAAATGATGCTGGTCCCTGCTGATGGCTCTCTCTCTCCCTCCAACTGCTCCTAGCACTCCCATCCTGAGAAGGTATCCTGCAGGGTTTAATAAGCCATCAAATCATAGTGGTGTGGGACGTATTCTCAAGAGTTCAAATAAAATTACCATAAATGTATGTTTACTGTTCCTGGTCTAGCGTCTGAGATCTGGCTGAGGGCCCTCCAGCCAGGGGCAGCAAAAAGGACCCACAGTATTAATTATTGTTACTATCATTATTACTATTTTCTTTGTGATGGCCACAATCCAACAGCGAGGACGCTGCAGAATGATTCATTGCCTGGAGCCATTTATGTATAATATGTTTCAATTTTGTTTCCTTATCTTTGAAAGGCAACCGTCCTTATCACAGATGGCTTCCATGCCTTGAGATGTTGTGAGATTTAGCTCTGTCTTCTGAGGCTGGGTTTTTCTATGCATTGAAATAATGAGCATTGTTTAGCTTTTGTCGGTGTGTTCCCTGATAGCATTAACCCTAAACGAGAGGTAGGCAACCTGCAGAACAACAGATGCAACCTCTGCACTCTTTGTGATCTTACTGAACCTGCTCACTCCTCTGCTGAAGCACGTGGAGGGACCGTTTTTAATAAGCACTAATTTCCAGCTCCCTCTTCTCCATAGTGGTGGAGGGCGGCTGAAAACGCCTTGCTGCAAAGCACACTGAGATCCCTGCAGAGGTTATCAGTGTGCGAGTATTAAACTTTTTAGCACATCCACTGCAAAGCAATTTTGAGGACTCCTTTGCTGGTGGAGTTCAAATGAAACTTGTGGCTGATCTCATTAAGCACTTGTCTCATTTTGGTGCATGAATATTAAATAGGAACGTGTGTGAGCAGGACGCTACAGAAAAGAACATTTTTCCTCTCAGCCCTGTGCTTGGCTCAGCTACCAGCACCGCTGGACTGATGTCACAGGGGTTCAGCCCTGCCAGTGGTGGGGCAAAGGGTCCCAGAGCTACTGTCCTTGCTTCTGAAAGGTGGACATGCATCATGCACTGAGCTGTCAGCAGAGGAGGGGGCCAGACAGCATGAGGGCTGCAGCGCTGGGATGAGGGGGTTTTGGGAGGGTGCAGCAGAAGACACCCCCAGTGCCTTCCCTGCACCAGACTACCAGTGCCGAGGGTGAGGGCAGGGGCAGCTCGGTGAGGGACAGCCGTGGGGCGGTGGGGGGGTGCAGCCTGGCTCCTCGGGCCACCCCACGGCCTGGCCAGCAGCTCGCTGGGGGCCCCTCCGGACACTGCTCCCCAGGCAGCTCCCCATCAGTCTTCTGTCACAGCAAACAACGCCAGTCGCTGTGACCCAAATAAACTCCAATCCTCTTGATCTATCAGGGAAACGCGCAGCGCTGACCTGCCATAAATCCCCAGGGCAGCGGGAGAGGTGGCCCGCACCTACTCCCTCCTCACCCCAGCCTGCCGCCCACCTGCCGCGCTCCCTGGTAAGCAGGTAATCATGAGCTGCCACAGAAAGGTGACCCATTACCATGATGGATTTGGTGTGAAAAACAAATGGACTGAGACCTGCGGATTGCTGTCCTTACTGCACCTTGGCCTTTTGTTCTGTCATATCAATATCCGCATGGGGCCTCATTACACGCTGCTCCTGCACTGTGACGGGAGCGTGGGGTCAGTGCCGTGCACCGTGCTCGGCTGCACCAGCAAACCTCACCCCGGGGGCACGCTGCCCGCACCTCCGCCAGGCACTGCCCCACAGCCCACACAGCCCCACGCCACTGGCACGGCCCCACGGCCGGCCCCTCCAGCACTGCGCCCACTCCTCACCTCTTCACACATACAAGGTCGATAGGGATATTGAGTCCACTGAGCAAATCTGGGGACGTGATCTGCTTTTATTCTGTTTTCTTTCCACCTTGGGGCCCCTGAAGGTGAGCAGCAGTGGGGGTGCCAGTCAGTTTGCCCGGGGAGCTCACCACGCCGTGCACGACACATTGAAGCCAAGCTCTGTGCTATTTGCTCAACGTGGAAGACAAGAAGTTGAAAAAAGGGACATGTTTTATGCCATATGCTGATCCAGTAACATAAACAATTCAATAATATATCAGCAATATATTTAAGTGCTGCTGAGCAGACTTGCCTTTTCCTCTCCCAGCGAGGCTCAGCCATCTCGATGGAGAATGGGCTCAGCCCCACCGCCGCCTGCTGAACAAGCTGCCGGAGCTGGACTATGCCCTGAGCGTGGCACAGCCCAGCTGCCCCGGCCATGCTCACAGTGGCACCCTGGGAGCCTGCTGCAGCCAGAGAATCCCAAAGCCTTGCCGGACAGCAAAAGGTGTAGGGATGTCTGCCATCACCACGGGGAGGAGGAGGAGGAGGAGGAGGAGGAGAGAGAGCCGGCAGAGCTGACCTTGAGGCTGCCTGAGACTGACCCTGAGGCAGTGAGATTCTCCATTCTGTTCACAGGCACTGTCATCTCTCACCTTGCAAAGCGCGCTCTCCTTGCCCATTTATCATCACAAATGTTTCTATTTAGGCTTATTTGTTTGTACAGTTAAGCCCTGTTACATTTACACCAAGAAGAAGGACAAATTGTGATTTTATCCAATGTTAGATCATATCACTCCTTGCTACAGCATTCACAGCATTAATAAGGATAAAGGGAGACTTTGGAGAAATCCAATAATACAGCGCATGTGATAACAGCCCAGTGAAAGCGCTCTGGGGAGGGAGCGCAATTCCACAACAGAGACTCTGCCATGGAGCCTCCCTTTGTGCACACCTTGCATTGTCTCACCAGGAAAGGATTTCTGAACTGGCTGAACATGGCCAACACAATTCCAGCAATGAGGTCCTGCTCATTAACGAGCATTAGTCTGCCCATTGGAACCCATTATTTCCTGAAAAACATCTCACCGTTACACAAAGCTCTGGATGCCTGTAAGATGCCTGCAGCTCTTCCCACCAACACTCATCAGGTACAGACTTTTTTTAATAAAAAGAAAAGTGGTGGCCAAAATGTGCCACAACAATGACAAGTCTGGGAAAACAGCACACAAAGAGAGAGAGCAGAACCCAGAAAGTCAACTGGAGTGCGAAGGTGCAAATCTATTGCTGACCTCATGAGAGCAGCTCTCAAGCAAGACCCCAGAAAGGGGCCAACACCCTGAGCCCCAGACATGCCCGGCAGCCCCACAGCACCCGCCGCTGCCAAGCAAAGCTCTCCCATTCCAAGTTGCTTGACATACTGTCACCTTGGTCCTAATATGAAAAGGACCAGGAAGAACCTGTGTAGACGTGTTAGCTTGTTCGGACCAGGAGGAACCTGTGTAGACGTGTTAGCTTGTTCATAGCAGGAACATCTTTGCTAGCACCTCTGTGCTCCTAGCTGTCCTCCTGCAAGCTGCTCCTGACCCGGGAAAACTCATTGCCGTACCATGCCTGTGTCAGGAGCAGCACGTGTGAGTCAGCAGAGCCCACGCACATCAGCCCAAACTCTTACAAATGCTCCATCTGATGGAAGTGTTTCCTTGGGGATTGGCACCTTTTTCCAGTAGAAAGCCCACAGTGGATGCAAATCCGTAAGAAAAAAATCCCTTCCCTAATCCTTTGCTGCAAGAATTACTTGCTTAGACTGGTGTCCGACTCGGGGAAGCAGCTGGGGCCATGCTGCAGGCTTCCCCCTGCCTCCCCCCTGGCAAAACACTTGCCAGCAGCGCCAGGCAGGGGGGCAGCAGCCCCGGGACCCTCCGCGGGCAGCTGTGCTGGAGCACGCTGCTCTGGCTGTGCCTGCTAGCTTTGGCCTGGGAGTTCCTGCCTCAAACCAATCATCATTTATGTTTTCCTTACAGACGAGGGCACAGACCTTCAATCATTCTTCCTAGTTAGACACAATCATCAGCCAGATTTGTCTTGTTTAGCTGAAATACATACACAGTAACTACACGGCCCTGAAGATTGTCCGTGGATGTTTTGCTAATCCTGCACACTGAGCCCTCTCTGTCCCTGCGTGGGTTTTTAAAGGGCCAGGTTTGGCTTGAATTCTGCTCTCCTCCATGCCAACACACTTTCTAAGAACACGATTGCTGCTTCAGAGCAATTCCAGCTGTTTCCAGGAGCTGAAGACTGTGCCAGCCTTCTGGCAGAGCACGGGCCAAGCAACCTTTGCTGGCATCATCTGCAAAATGCTCATTCCTTAATTAGGATTGCAAACTAGCACCAGTGCTTCCTGCACAGGGCAAGGGAGGCTCTGCCAGCGGCCACAGGGACACGTGGAGGCTGAGCAGCTTGGTGAGCACAGTGACATGGGTCCCATGGCACTCAACAACCTGCTCAGAGCTGCTGAGGCGGGCTGGGTGAGGGGTCCCTGCCGGAGGGGCCCCGCTCGGTGACAAGTCAGCTCTGGCTGCTCTGGACGACCCTGGGCACAGCTGGGTCCTGCTTACTACCATGGGCACTTGCTCTTTTAATCCTTTCTCAGCCTGCTTTGCTGCTGATCGCACCAGGCTTGCCCAGCACCAGCCTTTGGGGGAGCATCCGCAGCCCAGGCGGGCTCGGGTATGGTGAATGCAGCGCCGGCGGGCAGCGAATACTGGCAGGCAGCTACCAAGACTTCTCAGTGCACGTATATTTTCTATTTTTTTTATGATCAGCTAAAGATTTCTTTTGCATCTGCCAAGGAACTATTTTCACAAATAAGTATGTAAATCCTCTGTAAATGTATGCTAATTACTTATTTTAATTACAATGTAAATAAGTAATTACTGAATAATTTTAAAGTATTTACATGGGGGTTGTGTGATTTAAAAGCTAACTTGTTGGAAGTATAAAACCTATAAATTTTACAGTAATTATACCACAATTTATACACTGTGGCCAAATACAATTTCCATGTGCTTCGTAAGAGATAAATAAATACGTAATTCCCCAGTAATTACTGCATAATAACAAAACTATTGCATGTTTATTTTTTCCCTATTCAGTGAAAAACACCCATACACTAAAACAAATTGAAGTTGAGATTTTTCACAAGGATAATGAACATTCATCCCTCTGATCTGGAGGAAGTTCTTAAGGAGAAGAAAGGAAAATTTTCTGGAAGAGGTTTCTAAAGAGGTGGGAAGTATAAAGGGAGGGAAAAGGGCACCGGGGAAACCCGAGGAGCAGCCCGCTGCTGGCACCCTCGCCCCTTCCCCGCTCACTCAGGGCCCTCGGCACCGGCGGCCCTGGTGCTGCCAGATGTTTGTGCCAGGAGTGATGGGTCTGTGCCGTGCCAAGGCTGCCGGGCGCGGGGCCCTGGGGACCCTCCCCAGCCCCGGCCACCGGCTCTCTCGGCTGCTGTTTCCTGCAAACGCTGACGCAGGAGCAGAGCTCGGCAGGAAATTGGCAATCAAAAGGTGAGTATATAAACAGTTAAATTATATTTCCTGTGGGGTATTTTTTATTAATTTCATTGCAATAATATGTTAAACACCAGCACTGTGAAAATTAGTGTTAATGAACATTAAATGTGTTGGACAATTTAAATGGTGTGTATATATCACCTCTCTTATTATTGGGATTGGCCCAGTGGTAATATCCTTTTATCGATCCTCTGCCTTTCTCCTTGTCTCTGTCCCTGTGGAAGTGGTCATGAAGGACACTGTAAGCACACAGCTATCAGAGACATAATCTTTTAGCACTTTAATAACACAGTGAGCAGCCATCACCTACCAGCCCTTAATAACTGTCTCCGTCAGCTCTTTAGAATTTGCAGATTACAGAGTCCTTCTAAATCTTCCCTGAAAAGGCCAGGCACATTAACGAGCCTACCTGGGCCTGGCTGCCAGCATCCTCACGCTCCTCCCTCGCCCTGGGCAGGCACTCCGCACGCCGCCTCCTCCCCAAAATAGTGATTGTGCAGCCTATTTAGAGCCAGGAAGAAACAAGGATCTATATATAGATTTTGTATTCCAGCTTGCAGTACCCTGCTTTATGCCCATGCATGCAGCTTGCCTCTAAGATCTGCTGTTAATTAGGTTTGCAGCGTAATACAGATTTAAAAGAACAGGTGTGGGCGGGAGGTTAGCTGCCGTGGGCTCATTAAGGCCGAAGACAGATTTCTCTGTGGCACGCGTGCACATGTGCGGTGTGCTGCAGAGGCGAAGCGAGAGCCTGTGCGCATGTGGACCTGCGCCGGGGGCTCTCTTCCCCTCTCATCCAGCCCCCTCGGCTGTAATCTGGATGCTTCCTCCAGGGAAGCTGCACGCTGTTGCTGTCAGTTCAGTTACCAAGTCAAAAGCACTTTGAAATGCTGCAGCAGCGGCGCCGAGGCTGCCCATCCATCCCTGGGTCCCCCCGTGCCGCACATTGCCAGTCAGCTGTGCCCACGCTCTCACCTAACCTGTATTTTTGTGAAGCAATGTAAAGGCAGAGCCTCACGCAGTGCTCAGAGGGCTTGTTCTTAGTGGCTCTGTAGCTGGACAAATATTTTCTTTTCAGCCAGCAGGCAATGGGTGACCCTGGATCATGTAATCCTGGCACTGAAAGCAGAATTATGAATTTCCTCATTGGCTTTTTCCCGATGCACAGCAGTGTAACGCAAGCGCTTCACGAACGCAAATGAAACTCTCCTGCACAATATCGCTATACAGTGACGTGCTAATATTAACCCCATTGGGGAACCAAGATATTTTTATATGCCTCTTCACTCATCTTACATCTAAGTTTTGCTAATAACTAGATTTGTGCAGTTGCACAGCTTTAAAAGAGCAGGTTAAGGGAAAAATTGGTACGTATTCAGTAACTCTGAGTACCTGGATTAAGATGCTTTTTTTCCCTCCCAGAACACTTAGCATTTCTATAGCCTTGCACGTTCCAAGCACCGGCCCCACTCAGTTGTATTCCTGGTGGGATTATATTGCTATTCCGAAGGATTTTTAAAAATTAATGATAAAATGGCTGTGAGATCTTGGGATGTGAGCATGCCTACATACACCAAATTCTCTCCACAGTTGGAATTAGTTTTATTGCAAAATTCACTCGAGTATGAAGAAAGACAGAACTTCAAAGTAGTGTACCCTCACTAAACTATGGCAGTTTTTCAACAAATTTGTAAAATGTCCTTTCGGAAGACGAGGTGAGAAAATTTTCAGCCTTTGGTCTGGAGTATAAAGGAGCTCAGGCTTTTTGAGTAAGCGGTTATGAAAATTGTTAACATAACAGTGTATCCTTGCTCCAAGCTGTCCTCAGATATGAAATTCCTAGAATTATCTATATGGCTGTCAGTGCATTATCTACTTGTTCATGACTCTGCAGAGGACTTATGTGGGGGGAAGCTTCAGCAAAATCCAGCCCAGGAAAGGGGCAGCCAGCAGCCAGCCCGCTGTCCGCAGGGACAGTGTTTTGCAGCAATTGCCTGGCAGCACAGGCAGCATTTTTAATTGTATTTTTTTCTAAATTTCTGCTTTATAAAGAATTCAATTTGTTTTATTGTTTGAGATTCATATCCAACATTGCAGAGCAAATTTAATACACAGTGGTTATACTTTAAAATGTTTTAGTTAATAAAATGCATAAAAATAAATAGGAAAATCAATGCTTTTGTTAATATCCTGTCATTTTTACACATTTTTAAAATTCATAGCAGCTCTAAAAGCACACCACAAGCATAGTGGGCTCTGGTTTGGTAAATAGCTGAAGATGCTGAGCAGACAAAAATATTCGTCAAAAGTTAGGTTAGGCAGTTTAAGCCTCTGAGTTTTGAAATCCCCCAATTTGCTTATGCAAGCCGGGACTCAGGGCTCTGGCATCCTCCTGGTGTGAGCAAAGGATTGGGATGGCCATGGGCACCCCAAAGCCCCTTCCCAAGAGGGACTGGTCATCTCCCAGGTGCTGCAGGGCAGGGAGTGGAACCAGAAGGGGAGGGCAGGGCAGCTCCTGCCCACTGTGGGCAGGTGTACCAAGATGTAGTATTTGGTACACAGTCCTGAGGTCATGGTGATGGCCTCAAACACCTCCTCCCTGCAGCAGACACCATGCTCCAGAGTGGCTCCTGCCTGCAGCCCTGACGTGGCAGTTCCTCTGCCCAGGCTTTGGGACTCAGCCCTGCACTCTCTCATTTAGTCTCAAGGTTTTTCTGCAGCACACTCCAGTCGTGTAATTGCTTTACCAGGTTGTCCCATGAGATGCAGCGTGGAGGCACCAAACTGCAATCTATAACCCTGTTATAACATTCAAATGCTTATTGTTACATCAGGCCTCTGTCTTGGGCAAAAAATGGAATTTTTGATGGCATTAGCCTTGCTGTAGGTTTGCAGTTTGACATTTCTTCTGTCCACGAAGAGGAAAAAAATATTCTATCAGAATAATATGGGGATGATAAAAAATGATAAAACCAGAAAATTTCAAACTTGGCTGGTGGAAATCTACCCTGCACATGGTTAAGATTCCCCCTCTAGAAAAATATCTCCGTGTGTGGATTCAAGCAATTAGAGAGGTAAATATCCTCCCACCATATGCAAACAAAAAGATCCACAATGAGGCAGAAAGCTCAAGTAGGAAATCCCATTTTCTTTGTGACTTTTTAAACCACACAGTGTTAACAGCCACATGGAAAATCTTTCTCATTAACACCTAGGGCTCAAGGGAAATGTTGTCGACGAACGCCTTATTGCATATAACCCCAAACCCTTTAGGACCTTGAGACGCTCAGACGAACTGGAGTAATGACCTGGAAATAGTCCTCTGGGCCTGCTGCAATAATGATGTGGCTGGCTGTATTTTTTTAATATGAGGAAAGAGATTAAAGAAAATAACAGCCCTGCTTGACTCGTTCATTATTACTGAGGTGAAGTGACCACTAAGAAATGATGACAGAAACCTTGCTCACCAGTCACAGGGACCCAAATGGGACTGTGAAGGTTTCAGACACTGCCTGCCTGAAGGCAGCGTAATAAATTCAGACATTATCTGATATGGATGTATCATAATGAAAAATAAATTTGCAAAACAGTCTGATATGAGTTAATCCATAAAGTATTTTATTACTTCATTTTCTTACATTGAATCCATCATGCATTTTTCTGGCAGCACATTTTTAATTACTTTTAATTTAAATATATGCATCCGCTGCTCAGATTGGTTTTGACACTGGTAAATTTAAAAAAAAAAATTAAAAAAGAGCAATTATTGTCCTCTCCACCACCCTGCTCTCCCACACTCCATCCCCTGCAGACAGCACAGTGCTCCCTCAGCTCTGGCCGGGCACAGGGAGGTTCTTGCCAGTGAGGATCTGGCCCTGAGCACCGGCGAGGCTGGCAGAGGTGACACCGGCTGCCTAGAGTTCCTTCCTCTTCGCTGCCATCTCGCTTAGGAGCTACAGAAATACCTCATCCTGCAAACTGGTGCCTGTGTATGGTTGCTCTGGACTGAAGGGTCTGCCCCTGTGCCAGCTGCACCCAGACCTTGGGAGCTCTAGCGTCATGGCCTCGGAGCTGTGCAAGGGTTAAGGGACGTAACAACCACACTCGGTGCATTCGTTACTACTGATGCAAAAATGACCATTAAGGAATCATGACAGAGACCCTGCTCATTTGTGGCTGGGACAAAGCACAGCTGCCCGGGGCTGCCTAATGAAATCTGAAACCATCACATTTATTTGTCATATGGGTGTAACACATTTGCTGAGCACTCTAATAAATGTAATAATCCAAATATTCCTCCAGTTCTTTTAGAAGAAATACATTTATTGCCTTTGAAGCCTCCTAATAACATTTCTTAATCGTTTCCCTGCCTGCCACTCTCCCTTGCCATGCTGGGAGAGGCTGGTTGCCACCAAGAGTTGAAGCCCAAACTCTCCTCCGGAGTCAGCAGAGGGGCTGAGCCGAGAGTTGCTCCCAAGCGGCACTAGCAGCTAACACAAAGCTCTGGCTTTGTCTGTGTACATTGCTTTGAAATAAACCCTGAGCTTTTCCATTTCTTGTACATCCAGCAGGATTCGTATTTTGTGCCCCCATGTGTTGCCTGCAGCAGTGAATGGGGAGCAGGGGTGCTGCATGCTGGCACGGGAGCTGCTGGCAGTCCCTTGGAAGGTGAGAGCACTGATGGCGCTCCCCGTCTCACCAAAGCCAGCAACAGCCACGAGTGCCACTGCCTGTGGGGTCTCTGCCATGCCATCCTGGCTGCCCGTGGGACACCAGCAGCTGAGCAGTGCTTTGGCAGTGCCATGCCACACCACGCTGTGCTGTGCCATGCCATTCTGTGCTGTGCTACACCACACCGTGCCACACCAGCTGCTTTTCCTGCCTACACCAAAGACTGTGCCAGGCTTTGGCTCCTGTCCAGCGGGAGCTGTGTCAGCCTGCCCATCCCCCTTCCTTCCCAGGCTGATTAGCCATGACCTGGTGCAGGGAGCATGCACCACATCTGGCCAAGGCCCCTGTAAACAATTAAGCCATGTTTCATGCCAGCTTTTCTCTTGCAATTGCACAAGGGTGCTCAGCAGCTCTCTGGAGGGCCCTGTGTGAGACCACCAGGTCACTGCCAGCCACCGCGAGAGCTGCCGCATGAGTACAGGGCTGAGGATGTCCCTGTGTCCAGCCTGTGGCACTGAAACGACTCCACTGTGTCCGCGTCCCACCATGCCTGCACTCCTGGCCAGGTCCCCGTCGATGCAGGGCTGCAGTCTAGCACAGCTTGTTGCCCTGGCCAGCTGTGCTTGGCATTGGGGTCAGTACTGTGCCTGGCCCCCTGCCCCCCAGTACCCCTCCAGAGCATGGGCAGGGTCTGGGCTGGCGGCGGGGCAGGGGGTGCCAGCACCGCAGCCGAACGTGCAAGGTGAGCAGGGAGGTGGCGGTGGGGCTCAGCACCACAGGCTGCTCGCAGTGTGGGCCTGTGAAACTGCTCTGGTGTCCGACTGGTTTCCATTTCACCACATTCATAACTTAACAGGATTTATTTCAAATTTTCTGTAAGATTTGTCTTGAAATGGTCTTTTTTAATTGAAAGGCAGCTCTCACTTTTTAAAAAGTGGAACTAAAGAAAATTTTATCAGATATGAAACCCCATGGGGCTTCCAAGGGAGCAAATGAGCAGCAAGCCCTTTCCCCAACCTAGAAGTTGTTTTACACAGGAAAGCTCTTAGCCAGAAAGCTGCGTGTCACTCTGTGTGGCACCAGTTCACTCTGGTACATTGGAGGTAGCTGAGCATCAGCTGCCAGCAGACGTGAAAGTCCATGAGCCAGGGAGGGGCCTTTGGTACCTCTAGTGATGACCCATCCACAAAACATGCCATAATTCAGATACCTCCTATGGTCCCTTCCCATAACCAGAGGTTTTTCCCATACCTGTGCTGCCAGGGCTGGCAATGCCAGTGGAAGCAGACCCCTGTGTTAGCAGAGTGTGAGCTAGCATTTCACACACCACCACACCAAACAGAACTTTGATATGCTAAGCAAATATTGAACTTTATTGGTTTAATTTAATTAAAATTTATTAACCTTTTATTAAACATAAACCCTCATTAAAATTCTCATTCCTGTCTCCTACAACAGCATAGCCATATTCTCATTTCCAAGCTCATTAAATATCACCCAAAGAGAACCTAATTCTTGAGCACTGATTGTTGATAAACTATAGTATTAACCCAGGCGTGTCCCAGAGACTTTGGAAAGAAGATGAAATGAAATCCAAACATGAACCCTGGTGCCATTGTTTGGAAAGAAAACCTAAAAGAAAAACAAAGGTCCAGCCTGAGCCCCACTGTGGCACAGGGACACGTATTCATGCAGCCAGGCTCTGGGACACCGTCCAGAAACGTCGCCATCTTCTGAAGAGCAGCGTGGGGCTCAGCACCTGCGTGGCAGAGCCTTTACATTCAGCTCATCTCTGCCTGATGGCAGCGCTCAGCCCCGCTGCCACCCACTCCCTCATGCCCACAGGTCTCCCCTTGCCGCCTGGCTTGCCAGCAGGCCCTGTGAGAGGGACACCCTTGGCAGTGCCCAGCAGGGCCAGCAGCAGGGCTGGCTCCTGCGGCTTGGCGAAGGCACTGGGCACAACGTGAAAGCCTCTGCAGAGGTGAGGAGATGGTCCCCAGCCCCGTGTTCCCGGCATGGAGCAGCTTCCCACAAGCAGCATCAACTCGGCAGTGATTTATGAGTGCCGCAGTGCCAAGATCTGCTTGGTGAGTGGGTGTCTCCTCACGATGCATGACACATCCCTGCTCTACACCTTTCCACCTCTGCCCCAGAGATCAGTGAGAGGACCCGCAAGCCCCAGACCCAAAGCTGGTGGAGCCCTGCTAAGTGCGGAGCTGCGGCAGTGGCCCTCCCCACGGGCAGCCCAGCCCTTGCACCGAAGCACTCAATGGAAAAGGCAAGCTGGGCAACTATCGTCATGGCCCTGGCAAGGATGTAAGGGTGGCTGGCCAGCGGACAAGCGAAATGGACCAAGCGAGCTGAACTGGGGAGGCTGGGTGGCAGCGGGAGGCCAGAGACATGGGCAGCCACGGGCAGGGACAGTCCCAGCAGTGCATTGCTGCCCTGCCTCTGCAGAGGCACAGCCTTCACATTGCTTTGCAAAGGGAGTTTTGCAGCAGCCTCTGCTGAATTACTCATGGATCAACATCCCCTGTCACACAGATATTGTTTTATTTGAAAGTAAATGAAGCACAAAGCCTGACACTCTCTGTGGCAGCTGTTGGGGTTAATCTTGGGGCCCATGGATCACTCCAGCCAGTGAAATAAAAAGGAGGAAAGCATTTTTTAGGGGCTGTGCACTTCCTACCACGCAGGGTCAGCCACGGTTAACTTGGCCCACGGCCAGGTACAGCCCAGTCCTGTGGCCAGTCTCCAGGCTGGTGTGACACTGGGCACACACACCACCACCCCCCCGGTGCACCACTGAAGCGCCTGCAGCTGTTGGGAGCAAGGGTGGCCCTTCTCCAAGTGACACGAGAGAAACCCAGCTATTGCCCTTGACTCTAGCAGTGCTCCCTGATAGACTCAGCTCCTTTCGCTCGTTCTCCAGGAACATCCTCTCCCCACCAAGGCCCACACGGCCCACCGTGGCCAGCTGCACCTCATGCACAGTCAGCACCTCTGCTCTCACACCAGCACAGCTCAACGCTACTGCTGCTCTGGAGCAAGGCAGAGCCACCACTGCACCCCAGAGCTGAGTGGGACCAGCCCAGAAGCCCACTGTGGGCTTGACCCCTCTTTGCTTGATTAGCGAAGGCAGAGCCATTCCTCCACAAACCTTGGAAGCAGCACTCCGGCTGGAGAGGGAGCAGGGGGCTGTAGGTCAGATGGCTGGAGCCCTGATGAATATGGAGCAGTGCAGAGCAGGTAATTGATTTCAGGGAAGTGGGAAGGGGGTGAGCCGTGACAGAGGTCAGTGGGACTGAGGGATCTGTCAGAAAGGGCAGCACAGGAGAGCAACCGCCTTTCTTGCGGAAAGGAGAGGGGGGAGAGTTGCCCGCAGAGACCAGGCTGCACAGAGGCTTAATAAAACGGGGTCGGTCCAGTGAGTTCCAGCTTGCTCAGCTCCTTCATCTCCACCTTTGGCTGGAGCATCTCTAGCCACAAGCATTTCCCCAGAAAACGATAAGACTCCAGAAATTCAGACAGAATCACTGCGTTGTTTCATGCTTTTTACAAAGCCAGGTCTTTCATTTTGGCATCTGGGGATGGCTTTGGAAATCTTGTCCTCTGCTCCACATTCCTAGAGCTTTGCTCCGTGTTGTCATCTGCTAGACAACCCAAGTCCCAGCTGCAGAATGCCAATTGTGGTGGTGCCTTGGGCCTTCCCCAGACCCCAGCCCACCACCTCCTTGATGGATGAATTTCCTGTTTTTCTAGTAATTCAAGGAGAAGGTCTTAAAATCTGTGCCTGCCACCTCCGAGTTACACAACCATGGGGGAGAGGCGGTTCTTCTACAAATGCTAGAGAAGCTTGTGCTGCAGTCAACTCGCTGTTGAGTACTGAAGTAACTTGGCATGTGGCCACCTGCCAGTGCCTCCTGCCAGGCAGCAGTGCGAGTCTGGGACCTGCCCTAAAGGATGGTGCTGGCCTGGTGCACAGCTTGACCTTGCTTATCACAGATAAATTCATGTGCAATAGCTATAAAGAAAAGATACGTTAATTGTGCCACATAAAATCTGTGATTACTCTGGCTAATCTGTCAAAGCTGGGAAATATTGACTGTTGTGGAAGAAGACCATTTGCTACCACATCTGTGGAGCTGAGGCAAAGGCTGAGCGGCTCCTGGCCACTGAAAGCATTTGCAGGAGGAAAGAGACCAGAGCCACAAAGAGGACCAGAGGCCGCGCTGCCCTGGTGAGGGGGCAGGACTGTGGCGGGTCCAGCAGATTGAGGGTCATTCTTGATACATTTTCCCCTAAAGAGCTGGCCACACTCCATCCTCAGCCAGCAGCGTGGAGGTTGTTGTCACCTGGCAGCTTCCATAGATGGGCACCCACCGGCAGTGAGGACAGCCAGAGAGGTTAGGGAAGGCAGTGGGACACTGGCGTGCTCTGGTTCACCCAGGGCTGCACACCGGAGCGTAGGCAGTGCCATCGGCCAGTAAGTAACCCACCCTTGCTGCTTGCAACTACGGCGTGGGAAGAGGAGGGCAGAGGTCCATAAGGAACACTTGACTTGTTTGTTTTCAGGCTGGTCAAATCTCACATCTCTTCTTGGATTCTATAAAAGCTGTTCATGAGCTGCTAGGGCCATATTTTAGGCATTTTCATCCTATCAGAGCAGAATGACCCAAGCCAGTAAAAAAAATTTTTATTGATACAGACTGGGCATGTGTATATCATTTGTGGCGTCATCCCACCCCTGTTAATAAGATTAAAAGCCACTGCTTGCATGTGCCAAGCTTACCAAATCATTACCTGCTGTATATTAAGTGTTTAATTGCATAAAATGACATCATGTTTATCTCCGCAGCATTAGCATCTAGTCTGCAGTGTCAAAGCGGTAAACATGCGTGATATCATCAGTCATTATGTGGACTTAAAATCAATTGCTCTCACTGCACCCTCTTGTACAGAGAGGAGCACAATACATTAATGAACTTGAGCAAGAACCTAAGTGACAAGATGAAACAGCATAAATAATATCACTTAAAATGTGTTATCTATAACAATGAAGTGTCTCAAATAATAGAATTATGGATTCCAAAGAGGAAAGCAAGTTATTGAAATTCACACCATGGGAGCATCAGTGTGTGCTCATCAACAAAATCACCTATAAATTAATCTGATTTAATGCTGGACGTAGGTTGTATAAGACACCAACATCACTAATCAGCTTTACTTTATAAATATGTCCCATTATACAATCTATTTGCCTGCATAACTTGACTAAGCAAGAATTTAAGATGTGGGTCAAAAATTTTTCCCCTTGCCTTATGATAATTTCACTTAGGCCTATGTAAACAGTTCTCTTGGCAACTTATTAGTCCCATTATTTCAGAATTTTCTTCAATGAACCATTTTTTAGCTATCAAAACATTTAGTTCCAGCTGGCTTCAATGATATAGACTTCAGACCAACTGAATTTATGAGTTTAACAAGATTACATAGTCAAATAGCCATTCCTTACAGAGTTCATATTTCTAAATAAACTGTCAAGGTACAACCCAGAACAAAGTCTATTAGAAGAGGACACGCAGAGTCCATTGACTTTAACTGTATTGATTATGGATAATTATTTGGTCTCTACTGTCTTCTCACATTTTTACAAATTTTCTGTGGGAAGGCTTAAACTTTATTGTTTACTTCTCAAAACAAGGGAAAAGGACAAGGGCAAAAATCCTTTCATCTCCCCTTAACCATCATGAAATCATCCCATGCCCTATGGCGGTGAGAAAGTTAAGGCTATCTCGGAGTGAGAGCATTCATAGCTGGAGGTGGATTATTTGCAAAATCAAAGCCAAGCCGGATGACATTCTGTCAGGATAAACAAACCGTTCAACCACAAGACTATGAGTACTGACCAGAAAGAAAAGAAATATCTTGCACCTAGCGTATCAGGCACTTCCAGTTCTGCAGCCGCAAAGACAGAAAAATTCCGCGGCCAGACAGAGGCTCCTTGGTGCAGCCATTATGATGTTATGCCCCTCATTCTTTTTATTAGCAGGAAACATCCCGCTCCTCGTCCCCCGCCCTTGTGGTCCACCCAAGCCAAACAACTGAAACACGTTGTGACACAGCAGGCAGCGGAGGAGCGCGCCTCGCGGCTCGGGCTTCGGGCTGAGTGCTCACTGTGCCGGAGGAGCAATGGGGCGTCTCTGAGCCCCCCAGGAGCGGGTGCCCCCACCCATCAGCAAGAAACCTGGCCCCTGGACAAGGCTGGGGTCCCCAGGTCGAGGCTGCCTCCTACAGAGCCTCTGTGCCAGGAGCCCCCCCCAGGGGGCCACCCCGCCAACTCCCCTCTAGCCATGAGCCACCGTGGCTCCCATCAGCCCCCCTCACCCTTCCCAGGGCAGCTGAGTGGATGGGGACACCCTGGCACCTGCCGTGTGGGACTTCTCTCTAACCCCATGCTGTTGTCTGACATGCGGCGTGCCGTCCGGAGGGTCACCCACCCTGCCCACCACGAGGGCTCCGTGCCCGTGGGCGCAGGTGCAAGTTGGGGCAGGCAGCCCGCAGCACCTCAGGGTGCCCGTCCTGCGCCAGGACAGCCCCGTGCTCCCGACGCCGCCCGGTGCCTCACGGTGCCCAGGCTGCTGGCGTGCCCCAGGAGGGGCCAGGGCAGGGCTCGGCCCCAGGCTGCCTTCCCAGCTTCCAGCGAGCTTTCCACAGGGAACAGGAGCTCTGGTGGAAGGGGAACGCCAGGTGTCAAGGGGCTCTGCGCCCGCCAGAGCCTCCGCAGAGGCCGCCGGCCGAGCCTGCGCGTCCCCACGCAGCCCCATCGCCGGGAGCCAGCGGGGCGGGGGCTGCCTCACCGCGGAGCCCAGGGCCGGGGGCTGGGGGCCGGGGGCCAGGCGAGTGCCCGGGCCAGGGCTCCAGCCAGACCCTCCGCCTTGGCCGGGGTCTCCTCGTCCCCCGCAGCCCGCGTCGCTCTCGCCATTGGGGGTCACTGTTCCAACAAAAGCTGCGTCTCCGCTGCTTTCTCCGATTATTAAAAACAATATTTCTGCTACAGCTGTTTCCTGATTTGGCTGATATCTTAAGCTAGAATGAAAGGGTTTGTTGGGAATTTTTTTTCTCATTTACAGCAACTTCCTTAACTTCACTTTGAATTTCCTCTAAACTCTGATGAAATACAGTTCATCTGCCACCAAAACCTGAACCGAAATGATGTGAAAAAGAACCCACGAAAGGCTTTTTATGAGATCTCATTCTCCCTGCACAGGCAGCCCTGATCAGGGACTGTAGGCAAGGAAATAATTTCTTTTAAATGAGTGTCTGGTTCCCTTTAT
This sequence comes from Falco rusticolus, assembly GCF_015220075.1. Classification (NCBI taxonomy): domain Eukaryota; kingdom Metazoa; phylum Chordata; class Aves; order Falconiformes; family Falconidae; genus Falco; species Falco rusticolus. Next base: position 51,904,377 of record NC_051195.1, on the reverse strand, counting down.
ATTTTTTTCTTTCGCTTCAGATTACAAGGGAAAAAACCCAAGGTGTCAATCAGCTTTAAAACAGTTGAGCTGATCTTATTTCTTCTACGTACTGTATTCAAGCCAAACATTCCCTGAATAGAAAAAGCATAGAAAACTCATAATAGCTAAATTGGTGCTTTTAAAGCCCAAATTTAACATGCTTCCTCAGGGACATTTTCCCAGCATAAAGGAAAACAAATATATGTGATTTAGTGTCTATTATAGAGGTTAAAATCTGCACCTATTCTTTCTTACACCCTGTCACAAGAAGAAAGAGCAAATTCCGGGTGGGAGAGGTATTAGGCGGCAGCATTAGCACAGGCTGGCGGGGATAGGCAGGGAGAGAGGAATTCTCTGCAGCCGCAGAGCCCAGTGCAGCCAGGTGATCCATTTCAAAAGTGACACCATTTTTGTGAGAAAACAGGGAAGATCTACAGCATTTTCCTTTTGGACTCAATAGATAGTGGAAAGGAAGCTGGTTTTCTTTTGTTTGTATTTAATTTTTAAATCGAGGTGTTTGCTGGCTGGCAATAAAACTCTGTGGAGGAAACTGAGCACAAAACGGGTGCTTGGGCAGGCAGTGCAAGGATGGGAGCTGGGGGTCTGGGCCCAGGACATCCTCACTCTGCTCTCAGGAGCAGGGTTTTGACACTGACAGCGTTGGTTGTCCTTGGAAGGCTCATAGCCCCTTGTTGGGGCAACCCCTACTCTCATCACTTTTACTATTTTGATTGTATCTGGGCTGGATTTAGATACCTGCTCCACCACCTCCTCCTCCCTGGATAGCAGCATCCCTAGTCCTGCATGAGTCACTCTGCTTTAATACCCTCTTCAGCTGCCTGCAGTTAAGCAATCTGGGGGGTAGCTATTAAAAGCCCTTCAGCCAGCTGGGGCTGGCTGTGTTCCTAGTGCAGCTGAGCAAGAGGTGGGTGGAAGAAAAGCAGCAGGACAGCCGCAGCTTCCCTGAGCTGGGGTGATACCTCTGGGCGCATCTGCCAGGTGTACCTGGAGTGCTGGGTGCATTGCCTGTCTATCTTTAGTGATGGCTGTTAGTAGATTCCTTGAGAGAGGGCAAAAGAAGAAGGAAAATGGTATAAAAATGATTAAAACAGTGTGTCTGACTGCAGCCCCTGGGTTCTTATCTGTAATTAGGGAATAATATGTGAGCAAAGGGAGCACTGGTAGCTTTCTATTTTTTAATCTGCTTGCTTTCATTTTTCATATATTAATTCTTCCTTTTTATCTCTTCTGGTATTTTTCTTTTGTCTGTGTCATCTGTCCCTTCATTAGCCTATAAAGCTTGTCCTCAGCTCAGTTAGGGAAACTTCCTTCTTATTTCACCTTCTAATATTTCCACTATCTACCTCCAGGCAATCTCTGCTAGTACAGTGAATTGGAGAGGTACAATAGCTATTGTGAATTACTCCTTGCCGTCTACTCCTGCACTCCATATTTATTACTGGATTTACTTTATCTGCAGTGATGCACTGCCGCAGTAAGCTGCGTGTCCAAGACCAGAGGCTCCTGGTGTGGGGTCTGCAGGGCTTCCATGGCCCGGTGGGCACGGGTGTGCTGTGCCAAGCCCAGCACTGGCCGGGAACCTGAGCCTGTCCTGACCCTGGAGAGCTCTGCTTTGTGCAGTCTTGATGGAGGAGCTGCTGTGGAAGACTTCTTTTTTTTTTTTTTTTTTTTTTTTTTTTTTTCCTCTCTCAAATGCAATGGAGGTTTAAATTACTTGTTGTGGTGTCCTGGAGCTTTGGCAAGGTCTGAATTGTGAGAACTTGCAGCGTTCCTGTATGTAGCAATCAGTTAATCCCTTCAAGGGCTTACCCCTTCTTAGAGAAAAGCTGAATCTGGCAGGGAGAACAAGTTTAAAATCACTGTTAGCAGTTGCATAGGACCTAAAAGTTATAGTGAGTAGGATAAGAAGAGTGGTAGCTGCCTGATATTTGGAACTATAGCATTTATTTGGGGCAATAAATTGCTTCCTCTCCCTCATCAGTTGTGCTACAGGATCTCTGCGATGACCTGCCAAACCAGTCTCTCCTCATTTGTGACACTGCAGGCTGTGAGCGATGCAGGCGAGCTGGGTAAGCAGCCAGAGCAGGGCTTTAGGAGCTGGACTAAGCAATGAGCTGTGGAAGGGGAGCCTGGCTGGGGAGCGCCCAGCAAGGCGCAGCACCGCGGAGCCAGCTTACGTTGGCATTTCTTTGGATCCAAAACAATGGGGAATTCTAATAGGTCCTCTCCACTGATTGAGATGATCCTGTAACAACTCCAAGTACATACGTTTCTATAGAAGCCTTTCTGGGTCACAGGACCAGAGTGCAAATCAGTTTGCCGGATCAGCTGAGGGATTTTTTTTTTGTATGCGCAAAACCATCCACAGCTTAATTTTTAAACTGCACTCAGACTTGTGCATCCTGCCTACAGTGAGGCTATAGTTAGAGTACTTCAAACAGATCGTATTACTTCCTTTCTGGCTTCACTTTGATTCCTTTTATTTTATCTTTAATTTTATTTTAAATACTGTAAGATGACAGAGGAAAGGGTCTCCTTGAGCAGCATGCAGCATGCTTAGGAACTTAAACCAAACACAGCTTGCTTATTTGCAGCAGGTCTAAACAGTGGTTCCTGAAACTGTAGCATGCAGAAATGTTTAAATTCTTTTAAAATATTAGTATAAATCCTCATAGTATAAATTAGGACCTAAATCCTTCAAAGCTGGGAGAGAAGACAGGGCCCTCTAGTCAGACAGACTCATTGTCTTGTTAATCCCAGGAAATATCTGGTTACCAGTGGTTTCTTGGTGTATCTCAGTCTAACACGTATTTAGCCAATTAATCATCAGTTACAAGAAATGATTTTTGTTAGTATTTTTTTCTGGATCGATAGATTTTATACAAGAATCTTTCTCCTCATTAGTTGGAGGGCAGATCCTTGAAACAAATTCTGCCTGTGATTCTACCTTAAATTCATCAGTAGATATTAAATAGGTCATTGGTGTAATAAGGGCCAAATTTGCTTCTCATAGATCACAGTGGCCAGTGCTCCTAGGGTCTAATTATCCCATATTTGGTCAATAAGCCATTAACATACAGCCATGGATGTTAATAACCATTTCATGAAAAAGTCCTGGTAATTTATGAGACCAACACTGGTTAGGAAAATTAATAAATATTTCATTCCTTAAGATTTATCCGAGGACATTTCGGTCTGAGGGAGGAAGCACTGGGCTGCGAAAAGGGGGCCCAAGCTCAGCTAAAGGAAGAAAGATGGGGGAAAGAAAGCCCAAATGCCAAGCCCATGGTAGCTGGGTTTAACTTGGGCTAATAAAAATTTACTTCAAATCCTATAGCTAATAAATCCAAAGGGTGTATGAGGGAGTCCAGTAAAACCTGACTTAACATTATGTTAGTGCTATTAACAATATTTATATAGATGTCATTTCACAGGAGGGTTAAAGCTGGTAAATTATGGGCCAGGCGTATTGAGTCGCATCATGGAGCTGGCATGTCTGTATATATTCAGGTACCATAGCCTGCACCTTTTTGGGTAACAACAGTCTAAACATGGAAGATGGAAGGGGGCAGACTCAGAATTTCCAATAACTTCTAGCCTTCTTATCTCAGTAGGCACTGCCTTGAGGTTTAATAAACTTCATCACAGGACTTAATTTACCGTGTTTACCAATCTATTCTTCAACTGATAGTAAATCTATTATATTTTATTAGGGATACAGCAGTTATAAAAATGTGACATATTTTTTCCAGCTGTGTTCTTTAGCAGCTTTTTTTGCACACCTCTCTATTCAAAATAGTTTCCAATAGCTAGCAAACCTAGTGGAAGTTTGAATTTTACCTTGCAGTCACTTCCAAAATGTCATCTACTTTTAACTTTAGACTGCTCTTAAAAACACAAATTTAGCCTGTTAGGCTTTGAAAGCCAGTTTGTGTCAAGAGCAGAGTGGGATGACTTAGGAGGATGGGCAGACCCGCAGTGTTCCAGTGGCGATGGCGCAGCCCAGGGCAGCAGGGCTCAGGACCCGCACGGTGGTTTGCCAGGAGGTACCTTGTAACATGCTGCGGCTTCACAGCCCGGTGCCGTATTGGCTATGCCAGCCCTGCATGAAGGAACGATGCACAGTGTTAAGTCTTGATTCAATACAGTGCTTATGCAAGTGCTTAAAATAAAACAAAACAAAAACCAGGTTTTTAATGCTTTGCTGAATTGTGCCCTTAATTACCTTTGCAGTGGGCTGAAATTACACACCACAGCTGGGTGTTAGGTTCTGCAGGGCCTCACTGACAGGGATTTACACACTCAAACAGTAATATGTGTTCTTACCAGTATGATTATATGAGATTTTTCTCTTTCCTGCAAACAAACAGGTTTGGAGATTAAAACCTCAATCGTGTGGTTGTAGAACTGCAAAGGGCAGCCCTGAGGGGCTGTTCAGGGCTGCTTGCATGAGCACACCCAGCTTGGGAAGTCGCGCTCCCAGCAGCGCGTACCATGGGACCGCGGCCACGGTTGGATCTGGTTGGTAATGCAGCGATCCAGCCTTGGTGGATCCGGGTCAGTGGCACCCCCAGTGAGCTGCCTTCAGGCCAGCTTGCCTGGGCTGTGGCCACAGCAGTGGTGGCATTTAAACTTCCTCCAAAACAGATGATATGAGATGGTTCCCTTGCCTTTGGTGGCTGGCCTGAAAACTCCCTGAAAGGAGAGCTCCTGGAGGAAATGCTGGTCTGTTTGGAGGGCAGGTGTGTTTAGCTGAGGTCTTCAAGCAATAGCTTTGTATTTGCGGCTCCTGCTTTAGCCTCCTGGAATCTCTCCTGGCTGAAGGAGCTTGCACTGGAGGATGCTGCAAACACTTGTAGGCCATTGACTCTATTGTTAATCTATGTTGAATGATTGCACTATTCCATCCTGCTGCCTCTCTCTGATTAGACTTGTAAATGAAAAACCATAAAAGTCAAAAATGAGAAAATAGAGGACAGAATGAGAGAAGGCACTTATCCCCCAGACGAGTGCCTGAGCACTGCAAGCAACCCCAAAGCCGAGAGCTGGGCGCTCTGTGCAAGGATGCTGCTCTGGGTGCTCCATCCTGGGCAAGCACCGGTGGCAGCACCCTCTGCCTCCCAACTGCCCGCCCTGGGTGATGGGGCCAAGGAGCAGAGGGGGAAAGGAAAAGCAGCCACCTCTGTTTCCAGTAAGTATTTGTGGGGTCCCTCTGATCATATGCCGTCTGGCTTCAGGTCTTTACTTGCTGATTAAGTTTCACCACCAGGTTTTTCCATCCACTCCTTGGCCTTTATGCCCTCAGTGACACGATGTCTATTGCCCCTGCCAAGACTCTCTTCAGTACATTAGCTTAGCTATGGGTAAACTCAGACATCAGGAAAAAAAACCCAGTGACAGTTAATAGAGCCCTGTAGGTCCCTGACCCCTGGGGATAAGCATACAGTACCTGGCAAAAAAATACATTCTAATGTCTTGGGGAAAAGGTCAGAGTAGCAAGAGAAAATAGGCTGTTCGTATTTTGTGGAATATTTATCAGGGCTTCAGGCTCCAGAGCTATGCAAGGGGGTAAGGGTCTCTAACCAGTGTTCAGACAGGGCTGCCCAAATGCTGCAGCATAGAGGTCTATGCAGCAAATTGCCAACAGTCAGAGGGTTATACATCATTTACATAATCTGCAAGATCTAATTGTGTCTTTGGGCTTTTAATAAAATGGGATTGGTTTTATTTCAGTGGTTGGCTCATAATAAAGGATTCAGCATTCTCAAAATCAGAATGGATCATGTGCACTGTTGCAGGCTTCCTTGTTTTCAGCTGAGACACCCGGCACCCCGTGAGCCTCATGCTCGTGTCCTCAGGGACCTTGGCTATGTGAGCATCGGGGAAGGAACCCAGAGCCATTGTCCAGCTGTCCATGGCAGGATATGCTGCATGATGAGGATGTCCCTTTGTCAGCCTAAAAAAGACATAGTGTATTTATGCTTTTGGGTTGGGGTTTTTTTAACAAAGTAAGTGGAAAGTAGGAAAAAAAGGAGGAAAGCAGATGAATAAAAAGATTGAGAAATGGAAGAAGATAGAAAGAAGGTTATAAGCAAGGTGCTATGGAGAAAGGAGGAGCAACCGCCCCTCAGCTTCCATTTGCTCAAGGTTTTACTGAGGCTCCTAAAGAGCCAAAGCGCTGTTCCGATCTTCAACGCACATGCCTGAGTCCCAGCAGCACTACGGGGAGCTGTCGGCTGCTGCTCCCCACTTCCACCATGGGATGTGCCGGATAAGAGCAGCCACCCTGGCACTGGGCTTGGTCTGAGCATTCAGGCAGCGCGGATTTAGGCAGAAGCACACTGAAGCAAGACTAAAGCATGTCTGGTATTGCTCAGGTGACTGTACAGCACAGTGCACAGCCATAATACATTAATGATCAGTCTTGAGAGATAACTTGAAGATAACCCTCTTCTCTGTGCCTGAGCCGCGCAGTTCTCCCTCTCCCTTTTGCAGCGTGTCTGTGGCTTGGCAAACCTCTGTTCTCCCCTATCTGCCAAGCTGCCCTGTCGCCGTGCGCCGGGCAGGCAGGAGGTGGTCTCCCCAGCTCTCCCACGGTGCTGCCATACCCGCATCTGCTTGCTTCCCACCTGGCTGCCTCAGCCCCTCAGATTTAGCTCTCCCTGCTGGGAGAGCAGCGTGGAGCTGCTGCACAAGCAGCTTGGCCTAAAAATCAATAATCTTTTCAATAAAGCATTTTATCCCTTATATATATTGTCTCTCATAAAGATTTTACACAGACAAAAAATTCAGAAGTTGGTGTAAAAAATGTTGGGAAAAAGGTGAAGATACGTAAGTAAATTACAAACTTGAGGCTGTTTGCAGTACCTTGGGAAAGTGGGAGTTATATTGATGAGTTTTTATTGATTTACCATCATTCCCAGTGTGGACATTTTCTGGTCTATTATACCACAGTCGCGGCATATTCCCATCGCAGCACTAAAGAGGAAATATGGACAGCCTGACCTTGGCAATATGGAGATAATGAAATACCCTTAATGATCCTTCCAAAAGATTTTACAAGCCAACTTCAGATTGTATCTACTCTGTGCTATGCTAATTTTTAAGAAGACTTGCAAGCAAACCCAGGATTTTACAGCCTGAATCCTAACCGCAGGTATTTTGGGGTTAAATGGAACAAAAACAGGTGACCTTACTACCTGATAAACAGAAGTTGCTGCAAAAGTGCCTGGCATTTCCAGGAGGTCCTGGGGTTATTTGTCCCCTTCCAGGGGACGAAGGTTCGTGCGGCCGGACCCCGCTTTGCTGCAGCACCCACCCCTGCAGCCACGTCAGCAGGGCTGGGGCTGCCCGCCCGCCGCGGTGCCCACGCTCACCCACAGCACAGCCAGACCCCAGACCCGCTGCCTCGCCCCGCCACCAGCTGCAGCCCCAGAGGAACACGCTCAATGCCGGGAAGAGTTGCGGCACTTCAGGGTGACTTTGGGGACAGCTCAAGGAGATTTACCATATATATACCTGCCTGGAATTGTACCTAGCAGGGACATAAATAGTAGGTTTCAGTGCTCTGCTTTCTTCCTCTCCCCTCCCCAGCCCAGCTGGCAACACAATTACCAGCCCCAAAGTATTATTTTCTTAATAAAAATGTTACGTGTAAAGCAAAGCCACAAATGAGTAACAAACCCATGCAGATTTCAATCACTCCCTTCTTTATTCCCCAGCGAGATTGCTAATGACCTTCACGAAAACCTCCACCAAATCTTTTTTAAAGGCAAATATTAATTTCCTAGCATGAAAAAAGGAAATAAAAAAGCCTATTTTTCATAGGAACCACGCAGAAAGAAAGATATATTTTCCTTCAAAATGCGGGGAGGATTTTTACATTTTGTCACTTACTTTGCATAGGCTTGGTACCACCATTTGTTCACCTCTGAATGTAATCTCTCCCCATAAAGCTTTGCTTTAAATTCCTCAGCTACCTGTTAGGCTCTGATAGCTCTTTAGCTACGCCCAGAGCGTTGGAGGCTGTATGCTCCTGCAGCATGTTTCTGACTCAGTGGGAAGAGACTGGGAATGACTCTTTAAATTCTAACAGTTGAACCATTCATTTTTTTAAAAGATTGCACCAAAGAAATGTAACTTTTTACAGCAAAATCTCCAAAAGTCATTTATAACACAAAAATCCTTTGTCGGAAGTTGCGTCGTACTGTGCTATAACATCTGTGGCCTATGCATTTTCCCATGCCAGCAAGCACTGAAGATTCAGTGTGAGAAGTGGAGAGACACGGGAACACACGTGTACGTGTGCCCCTGCACACACACAGAGCTGGGCAAAGCCAGCCTCAGCACTGCCCGGCTCTAGGTGGCTGCCCGGGCTGCAGACCCTCCGCACTCCCATGTCATTTGCAATGCGAGCACAAAGAAAGCTGCTTCCGAAATGAGAAATGCATTTCCACAATGTGTGTTAGGCTTCCTTCTAACGTGAAGTTTGGATATTTTAATGGTTTGTTGAGTTGCCTGACTAGGTTTACGTGTGCTCAGGGTGAGTTTGGACCAGGACCTTTGGCTGCCGCTTGCTTCCAGCAGCCTTTCCACTGCCTCAAGGTTTTTGTTTGTCCCTCTGAGTCAGAGCTAACATAACGTGTGGTATGAATTACAAAACCATCCTACAGCACAAACCAAGCTTCACCGAGGAGATCAGGGCGTCCAAACCAGCCTATGTAGAATAACATTTGTGCCTGATTCCAGAGTCAAAGCAGTGGCATAGCTGCAGCTTCTTCCCTTGTTTTAGACCTTACCTCCATCTTCAGTGATGTTTTTTAGCATTACCTCATTAATCAGTTTGAAAAAGTGGTTTGAAGGGTATTTTCTGGAGATTATTTGTTGGAGTTTTATTCCATAAGTCTTGTAAACTGTTCTCAGAACAGCCCACTTTAAAGGAGTGGAAAAATTCTGTAAGAGCCAATATAAACCAAAACTCTGGACTGTGATCCATGCCTGCTTGCTAGCTCCATTCCAGCTCTGGCATTTTCTCACCACCATGTTGCATGTCTCTACCACCGATGCTCACCCAGGCCACATACTGAATAACGTCCCGTTGTGCTCCCACAACCTCCTGCCCTCGGCGCCTTGCAGTCCCCACAGGAAGACAAGCCCTGTCCCAGAAGGTCGCCCTGCGAGCCAGCGGTCCCGCTGAGCATCCCGCCAGTGCCGGACTGGGAGGCTGGGTCGTGCAGGGGAGCCCGGGTCCCTGGGGCCGCAGGAGGTGGGGAGCTGGGATGAAGCGCCCGGGCAGAGGAATCCCCTCCTCTGCTTCGGTGGGTCGTCAGTCCGTTGCCACGTAAAATAAGCAACAGTTTGCCTGCACATATCTGGGGGGGAAAACAGTTAATATGATAACAATAGCACTAAATCAGGCACAGAACTTCAAGTACAAGTCACAGCAAGAAGTTGTTAATACCTTTATTATGGGATAAAATGTATTCATGGTATTAAAGACATCACATTTCTGCCCTGGTGTCACATTTTAGATGTAGCGTAGATAAATGATATATCACTGTAAGAGATCTACAAAAACCATTAGTAACCATGACATTTTGACGTCAGATTTTAAAAAATTCCTAAGTAATCTTTTTGATTTATGAAATGGTGTCCAGGTTCATCGAGACTGATCTCAGATTTATCACAGCCTGGTTAGAATTATTAATGATTTTCAATTTGTAAATCCAATGCCAGCATGTCCAAGTGCTCTCAGCAAAATCACAGAGAGCTGACAGGGAGATTTTGCTCAATCCATAGTTTTCAGCTATTACAAGATTTTTCTGGTTAACTCTCTGCTGCCTGGCCGGGCGCGCCAGCACGGCGCACAAAGGCATTGTTCTGCCGCGGCACAAAGGAGGCGCGTCCCGGGCACCGCCACATGAATCACGGCCCGAATGGCCATGAAACACATGGCGTCAACAGGAATGAATGATCTGACTTTTACAGGCTCCTACTGAAGACCCTTAAAGACTTAAATTATAATGAGAAGAAAAGCTGATCTAAGCCAAAACAGACAGGCTTGGGTAGTTTTTCCCTACCATTCATCACAAGAGCAGATGAAAGGGAGGCAGGGGCACAGAAAAAAGCACAGGCACGTCTCCATCCCTCAGCAGCCTAGCAGGAATATCTCTGGAGAAGAAAGCACACCTTGGGTAAATAGTTACAAACTCCAGAGCCCAAGCAGAATATTTATTTCCTAATTTATGGGATAATTGTCCCACCAGTACAGGGAGGGATTACAGGGAGACTTGGATACTAAAATTTTCTCTACAGTAACAAGCCAGCTATTCCTCCAGAGTGGGGTGAGCAGGGTCTGTGCTGCCATACCTGTCCTTTTGTGGTGGCAGTTGTCACCAAAGAGACACTGCGGGTGTCACCCACTGGCTCCTCTGTGACCAACTTTGCCCCTTTTTTTTATAAGATGGTTAAAGAAAAACTGCCATGATTCATCCTGAGGCTGCAGACAGCTAAATTATTATTTACTTCAAAAAATGTATATCTCTAGAATGCTTAAGATACTGAATTTTCAAGACTTGGGGCTCACTCAGGGTCTGCACTGCAGCCCTGAAGCACCGTGTCCCCCAGGAGCTGGCACGCCTCGGGCTGCCTTGCTGGGGTTTCCAGCCCGGCGTCAGGTGGGTGCGTGGGGGTGCTGGCAGTGGGGCTGGCGTGGTGCCCGTAGCCAGGAGGGGGTCCTTGCTGCCAGCCCCACGTCCTGCCCAGCCTCATTCTCTGCTCCCCTCGTCTGAGCAACACTTCACACGCTTCCCCTTCTGACTAGGTTTGATGTGGCCTTTTTATCTTTACATTTTGCAAAATATCTTACAAAACCAGAAAGTAAAAATCATAATTTCTTGTCTGGGGAAGCAATGTAAAGCCCCTGCTCCTGCTGCATTGCCTGGAGGTTGGGGCGGTGGGTCCTGCCACTGAAACTTGTCTCCCACAACTCCATCTGACACAGCAGCCACACCGCCAGCTCTCCCTCCCAGAATCACTCAGATTTGTGAAAAAACGGCAAAGGAAACTTGGGCTGTGGTGCATGGTGGGGGCTGTTTTGGGTCACTCCTGCTTCTTGAATCCGCATCCAGGCAAGTTAAAGTAGTGGTGCAGCTCAGACCGTGTTGAGGAGCAGGACTTGCTGGTGCTACTTTGGCCTCTGAGCAGATTTTGGCTTCACGCTGCAGGGTCATTTAAGAAGGCAACATTTCAAGTAGGATAAAATTCCAGTAACTCTCCGGTCCAGGGCTGCTGTGGTTGCTGGTACTTCACAGAGCACTTGGGTGCCTGGAGAGAGTCAGTGTCTAGTTTTTCCTCAAGTACTCCACCTTAATTGGGCAGGTAAAACTCTATAATTAGGGACCTTAACTGGGGAATTTTTCTAATCCATCATATCTGCTCCATTATTCAACTCTATCAAATCCATGCATGCAAGGAGAAGCAGGACATTCTTCACAACACTGTCAATATTAACGTCTTTCCAATTACAGAGCATTATAATGGCAATCTAATGAGGAACTGTGACATGCTGGCTGCAACCCCTAACTTTTGATTAAAGCCTCCTTCAAGATGCTCCCCTTTAATTTATGGCATGGAGCTGCCCAGGCGCAGGTAGGGAAACACTGGGAGCTGGGAGCCTCCAGCACATGCTCCAGGCACACCGGGAGTCCCCATGGGCCCAGCTTTCTGCCGACCCAATGAGCCACACCAAGGCCAGCCCCAGAGGGCCTCTTCCTCCACGCCTCTCCCCGTGCCACTCTGCCAGGCAGGAGATGGATGCCTGCTCTCTCTTCCCGAGGGTGGGGGTGACCTCCCTCCCACCAGGACTCTGCCCACTGCCTCATCCCAGCCACTGCTGCCATCGCCAGCTCCAGCTGAGCAGCTTCTGCCACCCCAGGACACCTCCTGCGGGAGAGAGGGACGGGTGCCTTCCCCTCTGACAGTGACGGACATTTCTATCCATCCCAGGCTCTGCCACAGACACTGCCAGAAGAAGACTCCCAGTTTATCTGTTTGCGCCCTCGCAGCCTTGACACCAGGAAATGAATTTCCACACTGATAAGGATACCTTGCTCCTTACACAACTGATCTCCCAGATGAGGCACGGCTCCATGCAAGGATTGAGACACTCAACAGCATGTCTAGATAGGCACAGGCTGGAGCGGCCGGGCGCCTTGCACGCTGTTGGTGATTCCTCCTTGTAGCATGAGGCAGCCGTACCCTCCGTCTGCTCCTGACCGTGCTCTCCTGCTGCCACTGCTGCCCTCCCCACACCGAGAGTCCCGAGCCAACACAGCAGGGTGAAGGGCATACCTGCAGCTCCCAGCTGCTCCCTCTCTAGCTGGAAGAGCAGGCTGGGTGTTTGCTTTTTCCCCTTGCATCCTTCCCAGCTGCCATCAAGACCCAGAAGAACAAGCAGATTTGCTTTTTTGTGTTCTGGTAATTGCAGTTTCAAAGCATTTTTTTTTTAATTTTTAGGTCCTTTCTGAAATATCTAACTCTGAGCTATCAGGTATCCAGGACTCAATGCAACAAATAGCAGAGCTCCTTTAACTTATTTGTTCTCTGATGTGCCACTTCTTCAATGTGACCCCAATATTTGCTTGCTCCCACATTACACAGCACATATGTGGCTAATTTGCTACCACAGTCAGCCAGACCCTCTTCCAGTAGTTCTGCTTCCTGAATTTCTTTGGGATCTTTGAATCTCTGCAGATGGAAAGGTCTATTTTAGAAACCATACTTTGCAAACTGCTGCCACATTATACATTTTGTCTAAAGCAGCCTTTGCTGATTTCTCTTTAAAACATGAGTGTCGGTTACTTAAAAGCAGCATGGACAATGAGAAAGATGGCTTTATAAGGTGAGCCACCTTTGCACAGGCAGCACACAAGAAACAGGATGAGGTGAGAGAAAATTTGCTAATAAGTAACGTGAAACTAACAGCTTTAATGCACTCTGTTCATGTATCAGTCATGTACTTGCTACACCTCACAGCACACCTGCGTACCTGGTTGTCTTCCAGATCCTAACCGCTTGCGGCAGATCTGATGTTGGCAACCCAGCCCCACGAGCGTGGGTCCTGCACGGGGCCAGTGGGATCAACTCCACAGCCAGGCTATAGCCCCCTGCAGGGAAAGTCCTGCAAGCCTCTGCACCAGGGAGATGGGGTGGCTTACTGAGGGTCTCTGTGGCCAGCGGAGCAATGTCAGCAGCTCCCCAGAGTTGTTGCAATACTGGCCCATTTGCTAGATAGAGCCATTTGGGCCAGCGACATGGTTGACACAGTGGCCAGGGTGCTGTGGCCATTACCTGTTGCTGCAGAACTTCTGCCTGGAATTGCACTGCAGACCACATCTGGATATGAGACCTAATGGGGCTCAGCCCTGCCCTCGCCCTGCCGGCACAGTATGGACACCTGGAGCACCATTAAGGAGGGACTGGCATCACACCCAGGTTTGCACGCACCCCGCACGGCTCACCCATCTGCCAAGTGGCTCCAGGGTAAGTGCTCCCCCCACATGCACCAGGAGGATGCACCAGCCCCTGGCGTGGCCTCTGCAAAGTCCCATGCGAAGGTCTGTGCTGAAAGTCCCACATGCAGTTTAGCAGCATGATACACCACGCTGTAACCTCTGGGTACTTAGGGGGAAGAGACAGAGGCACAGCTATGCCCTGGGAAACCTCGGCGGTGCTACAGGGTCCAGCCCCCCCGCCAGCTTTGTTCTCTGAAGGCTGCTTGGGCTTCCTTCAGATGACAAGGGAAGAGTGTGAGTTGTTGATACAGCGGCTGAAAAAGGGGGTTTATTAAAATATTCTTCTGACAGGTTCATTTTCTGAATTCCTCTGGATTATTTCCAGCATTCCAGTTCCATCAGAAAAAGCTCTTTTCAGGGGATGGGGAGAGGCTGTGAGTCGTTTCTTCCCTTTTCTCATTTAGATGAGAAAGGTTTATCCTTTGAAAGTCTGAAATAGCCACAACTAACTGCAAGGGAATGTGCTGTTTCACAATGCAAGAGAAGTGCTGGGCCAGAGCAGTATCTTGAGAAACTGTAATCCTGCAAGAGAAGTCATAATAACAGAAGGAATAAATTGTCATAGCGGTAGCCACTGTTGCCATTTGTGTGTTTGGGTTATGTATGTGATGTTGCAGCCATTGCCAGGCTATAAAGACTCTCCTCCTCTTGCAGGGCCACGCGCTGCTGCAGGGTGCTCACCCTCAGCAAAGCGGGTGACATCGTCTCATGGACCTGATTCGCTCCTAAGGTCCCAGCAGGGTGGCATGATCCAGCAAGCAAAGGAATGCTGTTCACCTTTTAAAATGACCCTTTTTCATCAAACTTCTTAAAAAAGCCCTGGTCTGAATAAACTCAAATTGACCATATCCTCAACTAGACATTTGTCTCTGTGGGGCCATTTGCACCTTTACAGAGGAATTTGTGTGCATCATGCATGACCAGAAAACAGTGAAAGACCATCAGGTTTGCACTGGGACTAACGATGGATGTGTGGCCAAATGGCCCCGTCAGAAGCAGCCGCATTTACCCATCACGCGGAGCCAGAGCCAAGGGCGTGCAGGCAGTCCATCGCAACAGCTGCCCAGGGAGCGGCAGCTGCGAATGCAGGTCCTGCAGCCCAGCATCGCATCTAGGAGCCATGCTCAGGCACTAGCCGAAGGGCCTCAAGAGCTGCAGCTGGCAGGGGCCCAGCAGCGATGCTCTCCCAGCCTGCCCTTGCCCCGGGGGCTCGCCCACGCTCCGCAGACGGATTTGGTGGGTCTCAACCTGCCAGTGTCAGTGCTCCTCCACCAGGAAGCCAGGTCCCACAGAGGAGGGGACCCATGGGGACCTGAAGCAGCAGCAAGCCCTGCACCCCAGACCTTGCAGGGGATGCAGGGGCCGGCACCCACCCTCGGCTTCTCTGCTAACGGGCCAGCGCTGGCGTCTCTTTCCAGAACAAACGTGATTCCAATTGAAAACTAACATGACAACAGGCGCACACGGTAATAACCCAGTGAGGAGACATGGCTCTCAAGACATCTACAGACTCCAGATTAAATGAAATTTTGACAGAGAAAAATATGTATTGGCAACATTTCTTGATCCACAATTCAAAGAGAAAATTGAAACCATATTTCCGTAAGAATCAGACGCTGGAAAGAAGTTCTTAATAAACAAAAAGAGACAGGTCATGTAATTCACTCCCTTTCCGCTTTTTCATTTGTTGGCCAGTAACTATTAAGAGTCAAGGAAAGAAGGGTTTTAACTGAAAATTTGTACTTGAACCTGACAAACAAAACAACTTGGAAGGAAGTTTCCCAGCTGCAAGTCAGGATATTTGTGTCTGGAGATGGAAGGAACATTTCAAAACATTAAACAATTTGGAAAAAAAAAAAAAAAAGCTGCTGGTTTTGGGTTGAGATTGTCTGGTTTACAGACCCGTCTCCACCTCACTTTTAAAAAACAGCGGCTGCAAAAACCAGAAGTGGAGAGAATGGATGTCAAATTCTCCTCTTGTTTGTTTAGGGACAAACTAAATGTTACCTCCTGGAAGAGGTCAGCAGATCGGTGGCTTGTTGGAGCCCTGTTTAAATGGGTCAGCGTGGCTAGCAAGTCAAGCACATTTAGAGGGGAGTGACTCAGGTATGTGTCCCACTAGAAGATCTCTGCGTGAGGGTAGTTCCACTCAAGAGCCACTGCCCTAGGCTCAGAGTACTTTTCCCTGGATTTTCTGCTCTAATTATTCCCAGGACGTAGGGCTTTGGCAGTATCTTGGTTTGAAACACTAGACACACGTGAATGCAGACTGAAAAGTAAGGATGTGGACATACACGAGCACCAAGCCCCAGTGTTAGGGCCAGGCACTTTCTGGAGACAGAGCCCTGCATGGGGCTGGCGGGAGCAGCCTCTTCTCTGGGGACACCGAGTGCTCACGGCACCTGTATGCAGCAAAGGCTCTGCAGGGCAGCAGGCACCCCCTTCCCCCACGCATCCCCTGTCCCAGCGCAGAGGAGCGTCTCCGCAGAGGGAAGGGTTACATGATGCAGCTCCCAGTCTTGTCACTGCTGCTCACAATGAAAACACAGCTGCCTTCTGCCAGTGCAGCTCTGGGGAGCCAGGGAGGGGGGACAGCTCTGCACCCCCTGCATGGAAAGAAGCCCAGTCTGGGCAGAGTGAAGCTCCTGTTCATGTGTCCCTGCAGGCTGTGGAGCCAGACCTGGCCCTGCCACCCCAGGACAGGGAGCCCTCCTCCCCCGGTGCAGCTCAGGGTGGCCACAGGCCACGGCCAAGGCAGCAGCGCGGGAGCATCTGCACTGCATCCGAGCCCTGGCCGGGGGAAGGAGGCTGTGATGTCTGCCACGGAGAACGAGATTTCCTAGCCAAAGATAAGGAAAAACAGAGGAGAGAAGAGCCTGGTCTCAAAACTGAGAAGGAAAACTTTGGGTAGAGGTTTTTTGCTGCTGTTTTTTTATTGCATGACACACATAAAGCCAAAATTTATTGGACAGCCCCTCAGAAAAGTCCAAGAGGAGAGAGGTGGCAGCTACTGCAGCGCACATCTCCAGTCTGATGCCCAGCTCCAACACCCCCTGGGGCAGGGATCCAGGACAAGGAATCACACATGGGACGCAAGCCAGGGACTTGTGCATGGCACTATGTGCTGATCCAGTGAAAAAATTGCTTTTGCATTATGTTTTCCTGTTTTCAATGAAAATGGCTTATTCCAAAAGGAAGATTTTCTCAGGAAAATAGTGTCCTTCAAGATTCTTCTTGTTCCAAACTTTGTGGACCTAGGTCAGGGGGTTGGCATGCTTTTTTTTCCTATTTGAAAAGTCTCTTCCTTCCTCCTAAGTGAAAACTGAAGGAAAAAGCATGAAAACAGGGTAAAATAAAACCCCAATTTGTGGATATCCTTAGGAAAAAAAGCACAGAAGATAACACCTGAAGGTGCGCTGCCATATGTAATCAGCTTTTGCAGACATACATTTCCCGGACCCAGAAAGCAGAGCAGCATCCATGGGAGGAGTGGTTCCCAGGGGCCAGTGTTCATGCCAGGGTGGGACCCTCAGCCCTGGAGCGAAGCGCAGGACCTCTCGGACCCTCGCCAGCCCAGCAGCTGGCTGTACATCCAGGAGGGACGAGGCGAGCCATGCCAGTGTTGGTGCAGTGGAGCTGGCGGCTGGGCCCTCCCGCACCGCAGTGTGACACGAATTAGTGTATGACAGTGACAGAAAATGGAAAAGAATGGCCCTGCAAATGCAGTTACAAGAGAAAGGCAAATTGATTTAGTGGACATATGAGTATTTTTGAGAGAGAAAGCAAGAGAGCTGCCTGACATATTCCAAGATACCCTACGATTGCTTCTCTTAAGGAGATGTCATTCAGATTTTCCTGAACTAGCCTTTAAATTACAGTTCTATAAATAGATAGGACACTGGCAGTATTTACAGTATGAGCATCAGGTGAAAAACTACAGCTTCTGCAGCGTCTGCTCATCTCACCTTGTATCTGCCCTGCTGGAGGTTAACTCTTATTTCCATGTTAATGCCGTCTCAATCCCAATGACTGCCATTTGTCAAATTAACATTCATTTCAACAACCCAAAAGTGAGAGCTTTTAAACATTAATTCACAACTATGAGCTCTTCTCAGCACATTATTATGTTACTGTGATGAAACAAACTGCCTATGGAAAGATATAGATCCTACTGGAAATGTTGGCATTGCAGATGAGAGAGGAAACCCATTACGGAGGCAGAGCTAATGCGGGCTCCCGTGGTGAGGGTGGAGGTGCCCGGGTGCCAGCGCTGACAGAGGTGGAAATAAAAGGAGCCACAAGCCCAGGAGCCATTGCCTGGGTGGGCTCTGCTGAAACAGGGCATCCCCGAGAGCCTCCATTGCCAGATCTCATCCTGGCACTCCAGGCCATCACGCCGCCCGCCCATTTATCCCGCACGGGTTCCTGCGAAGCATGGGGCTTTGGACACCACCACCCCCCCCTCCAAGCTGGAAACGCGGGCTTGCCCACTTGACAGCTTCCTCTCCTTCCTGCATGGCACTCCCAGGGAGGGCTTGCTGAGCACCCGGTCCTGCTGCCACGCCAGCATGAGTATTTCCAAGGCAGGAGGTGATCATCTGAAACATTTAAATCTGTGCTATTTTGAGTCTGCAATTATTCCAGCTCTCATGATGACTGATCAATGTGCTGTCTCTGATTAATAAGACAAATTAGGGGAAGGACATTCCTACAGCAATGGCTGATGAGGGACACTGCCGCCACATCCCGGGGCGCGCATGTGGGTGCGGACAAAGGCAGGAAGCTGCGCCAGCACCCAACGGCCCTTGGGACTTCCCTTGCATGGGAGTGACCCTCCTCCCTCTGCACGTGCTCTTCCCTCCTGCAAAGGCAGCGAAGCTCATAGCCTCATTGCTGCCCTTCAGCTGCCTTTCTCAAGGGAGGAGCCACGCACGTACAGTACCTGTAGCCGGGCGCCCTGGGCACTCCCTGCTCAGAGCACCCATGCTGGACACTGAGGCAAATCTGCCACCCTCTAGCTCACAAACACCAACAGCCCCTTGCAGCCTGTGCAGAGGCCACCAGCCGCTCCCCACAGACTCGAGCTGCATGGGACACTCAGCAGAGCTCTGTCCCCTCTGCCACCCTCTTGCACATCAGGCACCTAGTGCTCCACGCTGTCCCCGGGGGCTGGGGCTGCTCTCCCTCCTGATGGCACACCCTGGACCCCTTCCTGAGGCTTCGTCCCTCCCATCCTGTTTTCCAGACTCTAGTTTTAGTTTTAACTAAGAGATGAGCTGAACTGATGCGGCTCTTTTTCAGAGGCAGCTGCTGGTGGTGCATGCCAGTGGTGCTGCAGAACAGGATTTCCTCTTGCCTCCCAGAACGGAATAAGGGGCTGAAACCAGAGGGTTCACCAGGGACACTGAAGGTGCTGCTTCCTCTCTGAGACCAATTCCTGTACCTGCTGCGGGTCCCAGGGGGGGTCTGCCGCGGGTGGGCGCCGCTTTGCGAGGTACGGCATGGACCCACTGCGGGGCTCACCCGCCGAACCCCCTTTGCACGCCTTGCCATGGCTCCGGTGCATGGCTTGGAAGGGCTTGAACTTCAGGCTGGCTGGAGGAAAATAAATGTGCACAACAGGCTGGTGAGAAACCTGTTGTTTGGTGCTTTTTTTTCAAAGCCAGCCCTAAGCAGGCAGATTTAGGAGGCTAAGACCAGTGGTGGGAGGAAAGGACACCAGGCAGTGGCACCAAATGCCTGGCACTGGTCCCACGGGCCCGGAGGGTGCTGGGCACCACCAGGGCAATGGACAGGATCTCGCCACCACCCTCTCGCCTGCCTGAAGCCGCTGTGGGCAGGGCAGGCACCTTGGGGCTCTCTGCCACACGGTACCAGGGCCAGGAGCGCCTGTCCCACATCTGGTCTCCTCATTTTCCTGAGGGTCTATCTCCCCAAATAAGCACAGACAGATACCTACAACTCAACTGCATCTAGAATAATACATGGCTCCTAACTGAATACAAGGCTGTAATTCAATCAAGATGTTCTGCTGACACTATAAACTGGGAGAGCAGCTCAAAGCAGCGTGTATAAATGCCAGCAAAACCCCAAGACTGAATTACAGCTGTACTGTTGCGCCAGACACTGTCGTGGCTCAAACACAGGGGAACAAAGTCCTCTTTGTTAAACTAATTATTTTAATACATATAAGGAAAGGACAGAAAGGACCTGTTAAATATTTACCGTTTCAGGCCTGTTCTTCGTAAGACATTTTTTTCGCATGTTGTTGATATAAGCTGTTATGTGCAGCAGTTAAATCTGCCTATAAAAACGGAAAGGTTTGAAGTGTGCATGACATATTTCAGGGGGACCGGGTGACTCAGGGGGTTGGTAATGGAGCACGCAGCCTTTCACCTCTGGAGGGCTGGTTTGAATCCAAAAACCATTACCATCTGGAGGTCGTTTGGCAGAATCTCTGTTACGAGTTGGGCTGTTCTCAGTCCTAATGCTCACATGTGAAAAGGTCCCCCCACACTGGCACAGTGCCTGGTCATCCCATCAGAGGGGCTAGGGAGGGCAGGGGAAGGGGCTCGAGCTCTCCCTGCTGTCTTTGGGGGTCCCCGGGACGAACGCAGCCCATCGTTCACAGGGGTGTCATGCCGCTGCATCCCACGGGGGACAGGAGGGCTCATGACACCCTGAAAATCAGCGAGTCCTCCTAATACCAGGAGGAGCCAGCCCAGGAGCACCCAAGTGACAGTCGTGGGGCAGCAGCTCCGGCAAGCACCTGCTCCCCATCGCGCTGCGGCTCCTGGGGAGCAGAGCAGGGGAGCCCCGTGTCCCATTGGCACAGGCCAGCGCGTGACTGGGGAGCTCATCACTGGAGCAGAGTTTGGAAAACCGGTTGCCAGGGAAACGGCTGTGTTTGCTGCGGAGGAGCATGCCCGGTGCCTGGGCGCTGTCGCCCTGGCGAGGCCACCGCCGACCAGAGGGAGATGCCACACCGGCGCCTGGCTGAAACACCCAGGGAGAGAACCCGGCTCGTGGCACAGGTGGCACAGGTGGCACACGGCGCCGTGGCTCGGGCACAGCCCGCACTGCTGGCAGGCTCTGGCAGGTTCTGCCGGCAAGTTGCAGCAGTGCCTGGAAGCACCAGGGCCGCCTTGTCGCCCACCTGGCAGCAGAAAAAAGGGACCCCCAGTGGCTGAGCCCCCCAGCTCTGAGCTGCCAGGATCCCGGCGCTGCCTGCTCCCTGCCACCGAGGCCCCGGGAGCGTGTCCCCCAGCAGCGGTGGCACTGCAGCCTCCTGGTGACATCTCCCGATGGCTGACCCTCTCCATGAAGATTAATGGAAAGCGTCTGCCTCCGATGGTGCTGCCGAATCAGTCTGTCTGGCTGCTAAGAAAATGAGACCTCTGTCCCCAGCCCACTGCAGGGAAAAGGCTTCATCCTCACCCCAAAAGGGATGGAGCCCTGGCAGCCCTCTGCTTTGGGTAGGGTTTTTCCTAAGGAGAAGCTCAAATTCTGTAGATCTCAGCAAAAACTGTGGGAAGGATTCAAATATGCAGAAAGCACAGATTTTCCATGTGGATGCATTGCCATTAGCCCTGCCCATTAATTAGAATAATGCTAATTGTTATGATAATGATGATTATATACGCTACTTCATATTTACTGAGATTGGAAATATTTAAAACAAACCCTTGCAAAAGCTGTGTGCTTTTATCAAAGCCAGTAACGTCTTAGATAACATTTTTAAATGCCAAATTTTCTATGAAAAAGTGTATTTATATCGACAAAATTAAATTTCAGTTTAAACTTCTTATTGTAAATAAAAGTAAATAAGTCAATAAAACAATAAATATCTAACCGAATGAAGCAGAAATTATATCCAATTATATTTGCTTTAAAACCCAATTTATCTGCCAATATTTTCTTCAAATGCTCATGTTACTTTTTCACTTACTAACAATAAATGCCTGGATGCATTTCAAAGTGGTGCCTTTTCTATTATTTCATTTCCTGGAGTCCTCGGCTTGAAAGGACATTAATAGCACACTATAAATAAAAAAAAGTTACTTAAGGATTTACAGCTGAGGATTTCTATGGAAACAAACCGAAGAGGGGAGTTTGCATCAGTGTGGGGGTGGTGGATGGAAACAAAGAGCACACACTGAAAATAGAAAGTTCAGCTGCCACATGGCAACCCAGGGGCCTCCTACCTGCGCCCGGGCTCTGCGTCCCAGGGGCTCAGCCAGGGAGGCAGGGGCCTTGCGGGCACCCCGACACAGGGTACACCCCACTGGCAGCCGCTGGGTCACAGCGCTGCTCCGGGCACGGTAACACCCGTGGGAGATGGGGTGGTTTGGGGTGCCAGGAGGGGGCTGCTGCCCTCCCTGTGCCTGAGATGAGAGTCACGGGAAAGCGGCAGGGATGGTCCCACATGCCAGGACACCACGGGATACTGGGACGCTGTAGGACACAGGGATGCTGTGGGCTTGGGGCATCTCCTTGGCTCTCGCTGCCCAGGTCCCATCTTGCCCACGCGCTGAGAATCTGAGCATCAGCCGGTGATGAGGAACGACTCCATCACCAGCCCTCTCGCAAATGGGAAGTGGGTTTCCAAGTGAGAGGGACCAAAATGACTTGCATAACATAGGAAACAATTCAACAATCAAAAAATCTTTCACTACTTAATAGGATTTTATAAATTGAATTATCTCTTTAAGCGCTGACAGTCCTAGCCTATCAATCAATTAAGGGATGCCAGGCTCGAGCCTACTGACTCACTTAGTGGGATCATGCTGCTGTCGGTGTGCTGCTGTTGGGGCACCTTGTTCTTTTAACGTTCCCACCACCACCCCATGAAGGCAGGACCATGCCAGGGGCCACCAGGGGCTCCCCCCATGGCAATGGTCCCAAGGGACAGCCCCGCTGGGTCGGGAAGCCCCAGCCTCCTGGTCGGGGCCATGTCTGGGACAGTTGGCAAGAGACAGCACCTGGGGCCTTGCTGGAACACGTGGGGTCAGCCTGGAGCCCCGGCCTGGCATTGGGACCCCAGAAAGAGGTGAGCACGTTGCCTGAAACAGGGGCACAAGCAGAATCCTGCAGCCTCCGACTGCCAGCCCAGCACCCGCCTTGGCTCGGCACGGCTGCCTGTTACTGGGACATTTCTGACCTGTGCAGAAAAGGGCTCTTCTCTCCAGCACAAGCTCACTGTGAACCTGGAGCCCTACAACACTTCTCCATGGGGTGTTTCCACCATTTGATAGCATCAGAACTTGAGGTTTTATTTCCACTGTTCTTTCTTGCGGCCAGCCCCAGAGCACAGGGTGTTTCACTGTGCCACTGCAAGCTGCAAAAAGGAATGAAAGAACTTGCAAAGAAACATGTTCTCCAGCCTTAATTGTTTGTTGTGGATATATTTTGCAGGTAAAATTTCCTTTCAGTGCTTTATGACTTGTGTTTGTGGCTGTTGCTGGGCAGTGGGGCACTTCAGCATGGCTGTCAAGGGGGTCCAATCCAGCTCACTTGTTTTTGGAGCTGGACAAAGCCACAGATGGGCAGAGGCCCTGGGTGACCTCTTTGTCATGAGTACAGTCTTTTTGGTAACTTTTCGTTTAGGTTTCTGCAATTTGCCTCTCAGCACTAAGTGTGTATTAATGCAGTAGGTGAAGCTTGCATTATTGATGGCGTGTAGGACCAGGTGTTCACAGACGAAAGGTTAGTTTATTAATCCACTGGGAGACCTTATGAAAAACAAATTCAGGTAAACAACATATTTTTCTTGACTGCTTTTCAAGATTTAAGGCAGGGATCCTGTTCTCTGAGTCTCTTTGACGCATTTCCATTGCACTCTGTTATTACATTCTTCAAAAAAGAGAGATTGCTTCTCGTGCCACGTTCTAGGGAGAGAGAGAAACCTAATTGAATCTGCTGCCCGTGTGCGCTGGACAGCATCTCCTTCCCAGTTATAGATGGTCTTGAGAGTTACTAAAACACATGGTCAAGCCTATTTGAAAGACATTTTTCTGTTAGGGACCTGCAGCATCAGTGCTGCATCCCCTCTTTTCCCCACCTCAGGCAGCCT
The DNA here is from genome assembly GCF_015220075.1 of Falco rusticolus. Classification (NCBI taxonomy): domain Eukaryota; kingdom Metazoa; phylum Chordata; class Aves; order Falconiformes; family Falconidae; genus Falco; species Falco rusticolus. The sequence goes on along the minus strand of NC_051195.1, from coordinate 51,880,689 downwards.
CTCCGGCTTTGTGCCCCGCAGAGCCCAGCCCTCCCCGTCCCACAGCCATTTCTTCTGTGCTAGGAGCAAGTTTTTTTGTGGCTTTTTATCTGCCGATCCATGGTGGGGGCAAAATGGGTTTCCAACCTCCTGCGTGCCCCCTTCCAGTGAGGAGCTGGGGTGGTGAGGGGCTCTCAGGGCTGGCACTGGTGCCTCCCATCCCCTCACCACCACGGTGCGCGGCAGCACCTCCTTCCCCTCGCAGCATCATCCTGGCACCACAGGTAGCCGGGCTTGGCAGGGCAAATCCACCGATCTGGAGTTCACCACAGAGCCTGCCGGACGCCTGGGCGCTGCCAGGAGGGACCAGCTCACGTGTGGCTGCCTTGGGACAGCAGGACAGGTGGTGGCTGATTTGAGGAGGAACCGGGCAGTGGCATGCCAGGCATGGCGTGTGGCTGGCTTAGCCCTGTAGCCCTTCACACTTGCTCCTTGTTCAACCGCTGAACATGGTGCTCAGGAGACAGAAATCCCTGTGCCCCGTGTATGACCACTGGAACTTGATTAAGCACTGAACTTTAATTAATTGACTGGCTTGGAGTAATAAGGTTTGCCGATTCACTTTGCCCAACAAAGAAGTGAATAGTTAATTTACATTAACTGTCAGGTGTGAGGGCTGCTACCATGCAAACAGCCGCTCTCCACGCCCCACCATCAATCAGGCAAGGTGCAGAGTCCCCACCACCGCCCCTGCGGTCCCTCCACACTCCACTGCGTCCCACACCCCCTGCAAAACCCTGAACCCTTAGCTGGAGCCACTTGCAAGTGGGCGAAGCTGGAACTCTCAGCAACCCACTCCAGCTGAGCCGATGAGGAGTCCCCTAGGTGCTGGGGACCCTTGGGGACCCTTCCTGCACCCCTCTGGCCACCACACAGCCAGTGTTGCCACTCCCGAGGGGAGGGCAGGGGGTTGCCTTCAGTCACACACGATACACCGCTCCTGGCATTTCACTGCCAGTAGTTGGGGAAGCTTTCCAAATGTCAGCTTCCCATCCAGTTCAATTATTTCCACCCCATGCCTGAACGATTAAAGGTTACAAGGTAAATCCCCTCTACCTGGTGCGTGCCATGGAGCCGAGCCGCAGCGGCCAGTGAGGAGTGCGTGCGGTGCTGGGAAACGCTTCCCGGCCGCAAAGGGCTCGGAGCAGGAGGGCGAGATACCCAGAGCACATGCCCTGCCTGTTCCTTCAGCATGCATCTTCTGCTCTTTAAATTGATTGGCACTTTCTATTTGAGGAAAAATGAGTTCTTAAAATTGAAATACTGGTTATTGTTATGGTAATACAGTGAGGCTGTGGCAGGAGAGATTTTAAGACACAAAAAAGGTTAGTTTAAATCAAGCAACTGATAGGTTAGTCTATATAAAGTACTCAGGACTAATGAGTTCAGAGGTATCTACGTATTGGGTCTGGACCTCTTAATGCTGCTGATTCAAGCGGTGGGCGCAGGTAATAACCAAGATAACCTGAGGCCTCTGAGATCATTACTGCTTTATCACGTTTTGTATAAAATATTTTTGGCCTCATTTAGGATGTCAGCCTCTATCAAACGTTTCCTTGCATTAAGAGTGTGACGCATCCCTGCGGCACTGGAACCCTCACTGGCTGCCGAGGGAGAAGCACTTGGGGCACCCGGGAACCCCCTTAGGGGGACATGGTCCTAAGCAGAAGATTTATGAATAATGTAACAACAAAAGTACTGAGCCTGTATTAACACGACATAGTGACTGATTCCCAGCATATGTTATTGCTTTCTCTCATCTTTACCTGAAATTAGCAATTTAGAGTCCATACCTTTATTTGGAAAATAATAGTACATACAGAATTATAAAAGTTTAATACGCTTCCAGTAAAATGAAAAATGAGTGGTTATGATATTGTCTAACACTTTCAAATGTGTTTATTAATTCATGTTTTAAATCATAAGTTTCATTCTGCAGGAGAGTCATACAGAGCAATAAGCAAGTTTTAAAATATTAATGAATAAACAATATTTCTCTATTGAAATATAACATGCTTCTTTGAACAATGTACCAACGGTAATAAATCACAACCAGCAGAAAATTGCATTTCATATTTAATACAACTTGAACTCTGCCTTTTTATAAATGATATCTTTTTTGTTTAATTGGCGTCAGTTCAGATCTAGCAGATTGCTAATAAAATTCTGGATTTCCATATTTAATGACGCGTGCTCTTTATGCTGAATTTTACCGCAAAAAATGCAGCCTTTTATTATCCGAATAGATGGCATTAATAGGTGATCTCGTACCACAAGCAACAGCCCCGTTCGCTCTCCTGAAGCCTCGCCTGGGCTCCCCGGCGGCAAGGGGCAAGAGGTGGCCGCGTGCCATCAGCGGCTGCTGCGGGCAGAGCGCGGCAGCCCCCCGTGCCAGCAGCCTCGGCACGGGGAGCCATGCGGTGCCGGCGGAGTGCCCACCGTCTGCCCCCGCTCTGCTTCCCCAGCGGCAGCAGGGCTGGCGGCGCCGGGGCTGGAGCCCACGTGCAGGTGTGCCTGCTCCCCTTCGGGTCTGCACCCCTCGCTAGAGAAGGGCTCTGTCGCTCCAGCAGCGGCCTTCGCCAGGCGAGCAGCTGGGTGGGTGGCCTCTGTGCCAGGAGCAGGCACCACCAGAGCCGCCCCAGAGCTGCAGCGAGGGGACACCCACAAGCCCCTCCAGGCATCCCCCTTTTCCCAGGGGCTGTCCCCTGAGACCTGAGCATGTTGGGGCAGCGGGAGAAGGAGGAGAAAGAGGAGGAGGAAGAGGGCTCCTTCCCCACCACAGGGACACTGACCCAGAGTTGTGCTCCTCAGGGACACCTACAGGTCCCCACTCCCCCCCTCAAGAGGAGCCACCACCCGCCCCAGGAAAGGGGGCTCACGTAGGCTGGGCACGGCCACGCGTGCCAGGTATGCACCTATGGCACCCCTACACCAGCATGCACGTCTGCACCCACGTTAGGAACTGCAGACATGAATGAAATTAATTGGTTTTAATTAGTCTGTGTAAACAAGATCCTTAAATTTGTTGCCACATGAGAATTTTGGCAGTCTCCAATAAATTAATCCTTTTTATTATATCAATGACAGGAAGATGATCAAATAGGCTTTGATATAGATTTTGGGATTTATCACCTAGTAGTACTCTGATATGCTTGAACTTTTTTTTTCCTCCTGCTGCTGCTGGAGGCAAGAACGGGGCTACAAACGGCGTTTGCTTCGAGCCTGCATGCAGGCGAAACGGGGGATTTGGTGACAAATGGACAGGGGACGCCAGGGAAACTTTGAAGAAAAGTTTGTCTTCGGGATTTGTTGGGAAAGTAGAGTTTTCAGTGGGTAGAGTCACACAGGAAGAGATGTGGGGGCAAGGGGGATCCTGTAAGGAGGCATCGCAATTAGCATCCTGCAGCAGGGATGAACCAGCAGCACAGTCCCTGGCTTCACCTCCGATGCCGGGGCACGTGGTGCCGTCAGAGAGCAGAGGATGACAAGGGGAGAGCTGGGGGCACGGGGGGTTGGGGCTGGGAGGCTGTGCCCCCCTGGAGCTCGGGCTGTCCCAGCCACACGTAGCTGGTGTTGCCAAATGTCTCTTTGCTGGCTGACACCGCGCGGTGTCCCGCGGGACAGCGCAGCGCAGGGGCGATGGGCGAGCATGGGAGGGCCAGCCCCCAGCCTCAGCCCCCAGCCCAGCAGCTCGGCCCCTGGGACCAGGACTGGGGCTGCCCACCCAGCATGGCACAGAGCCGCCCCAGGGCTTCTGCCCACCGGCTTGGACGCTGCTGCGCTGCCCTCCAAGAGAGCGGTAGGTGGTACATGTGAGTACGTGAGGCTACTAAACACGGCGTGGTCACTCGCACGGCCTTAGCCAGGGCAGCGGGAGCCTTTCAGCTGCCATCTCACGGCACCAGCAGCTACACAAAGACCTCTTGCGCTTAGCCTACAGTCTCAGCCTGCAACCATTTATCTCAGCACTGGCTCCCCGTTAGCCTGGTCTATGCACATCCTTCCTCCCACCATGCCCAGCCTGGGGGGAGGTGGGCTTCACCAGTGCTGCAGGACACCTGGGCAGGGCTGATGCCTGCAGCAGATTTGTCCTGGTATGTCGCGGCTGATTTCCCAGGTACTGCTAGGACACAGCCCAGCACCTATGGCTCGGCTGTCAGCAAAGATTTGAAATGCCGGCACCATCCTTCCCACTGTCACCCACTGCAGCAAGGAGCCAGTGGCTTCGTATTTCAGGTGCACAGGGAAAGCAAACTCAGTGGCAGACCAGTTGCCTGGGGTGCCCAGTGTGCCCACAGGAGGGGAGCAGCACCCACATCCCACCAGGAATGCCCAGGAGACCAATCTAGCAGCCGTGCCACCCCAGGCATCCCCTCTCCACTGCGGGCCCGATGGCCGGGGAGCTGCTGTGCACAAAACCTCCTCCTGCTCTCCGCTACCAAGGGAAGGATAACTGGATGGGAATTCTAATCATATATTATATAACCGTGTCATATTATACTAATAAAATCCTAATATGATACAGGAATGGGGAGCATATCATAATTCCTCTGTGGCTAATACAATGCATGCAATAAATCACTCCCAGGGCTTATCCTTAACAATTGTATCAGTGCTTTCTGTGTCATGCTGATAACTCAGTCCCTCTGATCTAATGGTTCACTTTTCTTCACAGTCCATATGGCAGTGACATTAAAGATAATGAAATAAAATAAAATTTGCCAATCTTTGAAAAATTCCATTCTTTAAAAAGATGTATTTTATTAACACAAACTGGAAACCTCTTCAGTTACTTGGGGTTATTTTTACCACATTGGAAATACATGGCACAGATACTGGCATCAGCATCTTACATCAGACTCGCGTGTGGTCTTTGCAAAAGACATCACTACAGGATAACACCGCGTCGGTCAGCCGAGCACACTTAATGCCAAGTTCGCGCCAGCAGAGCTGCCCCTCTTGGACCAGTCCCATGGGACATGGAACGTGCCGTGCCGCAAGGTCGCAGTTGCCCTGACTCTTCCCTTCCTGGGCCGAGGGTCCCTCGTTGCATCCAAGCCCAGATACACGGGGAGCCGGGAGCTCGGTGTCTGAACGCCAGGGAGAGGAGACATTTCGCCCGCTTCACTTCTGGCACACGAAGGTTTGCTTTTCTTCGTGGGGCTGTGAGAGGGCTGCAGGGCTGCTCCCGTAGCCCTGCGAGTCACAAACCCGGGTGCATCTTCCAGAGTGCCAGGTGTCATTTCTCCCTGGCTGTGGGGCTTCTCAGGACCTGTCCTGCAGGACCCCCAGCCACCAGCAGCTTCTCCGTGCACTGGCCGTGCCACCGTGCCCCTGGCCCAGGTGCACAGCAGGTCGGATGGAGCCAAGGCTGGTCCCGAAGGCAGCTGGTTGAGCCATGCCCAGGGGAGCACTGTGGGGCTCTCCCCGAGACACCCTCGCGCCTGTCACAGCCCCGTGGTGCACAGTGTGGCGATGACAGCGGTGGGCACCTTCGTCAGGACAGTGCCGGGCACAGGACACAGCGATTCCTGTGACCTGCTGCCAATGCCGTGGCCGTTCCCGCTGTGCTCTGTGGGGGGTCTCCGGGCTGGCACCTCCCGGGGCTGGCAGGAGCTGCGGCCATGGGGCTGGTGGGCTTCGCTCCTCTGCCACTGCGGTGTGCTGGGGGCACGGGGCCACGGCAGCCCTGGTCACAGCGCTCACGTGTGCCAACAACTCAAACCTGGGGAATCAGGATCGTGCCACTGAGCAGTCCTACAGGTGGGAGGGCTGAGGGTCTCCTCCCCATGCCAAGATGGGTGCGCGGTGCTGTGGCGGAGGCCCCACAGGGCCGGGGGGCCCACGGCTCCAGCCGGGGTGCGTGCGCAGGGGAGGGATCCTTGCACGCGTCACTGTTCCTGCGCGAGGCTCTGATGGCCCTTCAGGGTGTAGCTACTGGGTGAAACACAATACCATCAACAGCATGATCCTAATACTGGTGCTTGCAGTAAACCTTTCTGATGTGTGATCAAGCCTCAAGGATAAGATGTTTATTATTTGCCATGTAACCACGTGGCTGTTCTCCAATGTAAGGAAAGGCCAAATTGCACTTGTAATTCAAAGGGACCCAAAGCCTTAATGCTGTAAAGAAGCACGCTAATGATGCCCAGCGGGCGCAGGGCATGCAAGTGCGGCCCAAAGGTTGTTGATGGCCTTCCTATGAACCTCCTCAGTGTGTGACAGGTCCTTGCCTGTGGCCAGCAGAGATGTGATCAAGATGAGGGACGTCTGTGTGTTCATTACGCTGCCTACGCCTCCACTGACACACTTTACATTTAAAATACTGTTTCCATTGAGCCAGAGCACAAACACCAAGCGTGTGGACTTGGGGAGCTCCATTAGCAAATGCAAATCGTTCAGTGCTTTGTCCTCTGCACATAGAAGTCTTCGGAAGTCCACAGTCCCCATCTGCCCCAACTCTCGTTAACTGATAATGAAGGCTTTGCAATGCACGTCTAGTTATTTACTTATTTATTTAAATGCACCACCTGTAATGAAAGAAGCAATGTTCAATTCTAAAACTGATCGAGAAGTCATGTCTGCTCCATAAACAAAAGCAGAAGCAGTAACTGGTGCACAAGGGCACGCAGGATGCAAAGGGGCAAGAGTGTAGCCACGGTCCTGGGCGTGAGAGCAGGTAAACAACGGTATTTTACAAAACAACCTGGTACAAGAATTGTTGATAAGAAAAGCTGACCCACAAGCTAATTGAATCATGCAAATAATCATTTAGCCACCAAAACAACACCTAAAGGCTTGACCAGCTGCCTGGAAAGGAACCATGACGGGCAGGCGGCTCCACCGAGTGCAGCCTGGCCCAGGCTCCAGCCCAGCACGGGCTGGTAGTAGTGAGTGCTAGCCCTCCTCCTACCTAGCTGCACTAACCCAAGTAGTAAGTAGTTGTATTTATCAAAGACCATTTGCTGCAAGTGATTAACGTTAATTTGATTTCCTGTGAGTCAATTTCCTTGAGATATGGTAAATAGGCTATTACCTGTTATTGACCTTTACTTTATTAAAAAGATTTAAAATTAGCATTTATATATATATGTCCTTCCAAAAAAGTTTTCTTAATAAAGAAAAATATTTTATAATCATATTATACTTGCTAGCTGAGGCTGTAGTTCCAAAGTTAATGGTAAATAAAGATGGTAATTAAGGGTGAATATGATGATGATTTTTAAACTCATCTGAAGGACTGACCCCTTCCTTCGCCTCCACTTGAATTTTTGCTCCTGAGCAGAGCAGGGTGGAAGCAGAGGCAGGGGCTGGCAGGGGCAGCCTGCAGGGGGGAAGCCTGTGCCCCACAGGTGCTGCTCCTGCTCCTGCTCCCTGCCAGGATGCACCTCTCCCAGGATTTCCAACCTTCTCCGGGCAAGAGCGTGCAATGACCTACTGGTATTTAAAGAAATGCTCAGCTCCTGCATCGTGATAGCTTGCACTTCTGGTAGCCTACTCATGTCCTAGGCCTGACTTACACTGAGCAGGAAGAAATTACGTCAACGTTTGATCATGAAAGCAAAAAGTTTATTCATGTTTGAAACTACATATAACTACCACGAGGAAGACTTTTCAATCCAGGGCGTAATCCAGTTAGAAAGTAACACGAAACGGTTTAATACATTAGAATCACTGCCACAAATTATTTTCATGACTCAATCAGTTTCAGAATCGC
>NC_051195.1:51772933-51867933 GCF_015220075.1 Falco rusticolus | reverse complement strand
CAGTGTCCATGGAAGTCAGACGCACCCAATCCCATTCCATGAGCTCAAGCCAGAGCCGAATGCATTCACAAAGCTTAAAATTTCAATCAGAAAAAAATCACTTTCCTTTATATTTGTGAAATTCAATGCTGGGGTAAGTATAGGTCACATTCAGAAATATGCAGCCTCCACTCTGCAGCGAGGCACAGACCATTTAATAGAGCCAGAGTAAGGTGGAATTTTTAGCCCAAACCCTACCCTGCTAGAAAGGCCCTACTTTGGGGCATTTCTCCTACCTGTGACTGCACATTGGCTCCGACTTGGGACCCCTGGTAAGAATCCCCATTCAGACTCTGCATGTTCATGAACATGTCCCCAGAATTTGGGAGGTTAAAAGAACCAGAAGAACCTGGAAAGGAAAGAGTTAGGTAGCTGAATAACAGAGAGCTGCAAATATATAACCCCAGAGACCTGAGGGCAGGGGAAGGAGAAGAAGACAGGAGAGGAGAAGGAAAGGCAGCGCACAGCAGAGGGGAAGCTGCTGGCCCCGGCGCAGGGTGAGCTCGGGCCACCGGCCCCCCGCCCACGGCTCGGCGCCCCGGCTGGGCTGCTGCCAGCTCTCCCCCCGCACCGGCTGCCGCCCGGGAGCACCACGCTGGGTAAGCCTGGCAGCCCCCTGCAACCCAGGTTAGCTCTTCCCTCTGTACAACAAGTTTTCACGTCGAGAGCTTTCCCCCGATGGATCGCTTCATCATGAGATGCTATCACCAAACACTCAGAGAAAAACTCATTTTGAGTCTGCGCTTCACGTCTCCTTCAAAAGGAAATGGCTGGCAATTTCTAAATAGCTGATTTGTTACCATCAGAGGAGGAACCTTTTTCTTACTTTCTTTTGATTAAAGTGGTTCCTCCCCACACCCTCGGATCTTTATACCCTTTAAAAGTTGGGTCGCAGCAAAACTTCACTGTAAATAGTGTCAAACACATCTGTGCTTCGTGGAAACCTTTGCCTCTGGAGCCCAAAAAAGCGACTTCCTCTTTACACACTCCCCTTACTAATTTCATGCTTAGATTTGCAAAATGTCAACACCACACTAGCGAGACAATTTTTAAATACTGCAGAAGAACATGTGGTACAGCAACTCCAAAATAAAAGTTGCATCCTTAGATTTCTATATATAATATCAACTCCATTTCAAGCAAGCCAGAGTTTAAATTCTAATTAGTGCATGCTAAAATATTCCCCTATTTCGTTCTTATCTTGACAATAAATTTAATAGTTCTACAAAAGCGGACTTGGAGCTCTGCCTCATTTTGTGTTATTTTCATTGAATGAGAAAAAGCTTAAAATATCTATGGAAACAAAGAAGCTGCCAGAAGCCCGAGCCAGGCAGAAGTTACCATCATGGGAACGACATGGGCCCTGCCCTGCTCCCTGCAAGGCTGCGGGAGCGTCACCTGGGACCACCTACGGCAGTGCTCAGCCCCCGCAGTGGTCCAGCCCAGAGGTCCACGGGCTTGGTCCCACTGCCCATGCCACGATTAGGTCTGCTAGGGAGCTGCACCCTTCTCAGCCCGACCGAACTCACTAGGGCACCACTGAGGGTTTTCCTGCACAGCCTGCCCTTCAGGAGGCTTAACACACAAGCTGGGTACGTACCAGAGTTTGGTGTGGTGGGGGAGTTTGTCTGGTTGTTCTGGACGGCCGCGGCCACGGCATGCGCTGCGGTCACAGCCGTCTTTGCCGCGTAGAGATTGGCTTCTTCCTGGAACTTCCCGATGTTCTTCTTGTACCTGATTCTCTTATTGCCAAACCAGTTGGACACCTGCAGTAAAGAGAGGTGGGAAGGGTGAAGGACACGAAGTGCTTGACCTGGCAAAGTGTGACCCCTTCGAGATGTCATGTTTGGTCCAGAAAACAGGCATGCCCCAGCCCCCAACCCGTATCTGCCACATACTCCAGTTAACTAAGCAGTAACCAAAGGTGGCGCGGCGCTGGCCCAGGCTGCCCAGAGCGGCTGTGGGTGCCCCATCCCTGGCAGTGCTCAAGGCCAGGCTGGACAAGGCTGGGAGCAACCTGGGATAGTGGAAGGTGTCCCTGCCTGTGGCAGGGGGATTGCACTAGGCGACCTTTAAGGTCCCTTCCAACTGAAACCATTCTATGATTCTATAATGAGTTAAATATTACTATGGATATGAGCGTGATCTGGCTCCCCTACTCTGCTGGCAAACTGATGCACGAGGGGTGACCCTTTCATGATGACACCTCTCCTGGAGCTTGCTGTAGCATTTGGTACAGCATTGTCTCCTACTACTATGAGCCATTTGTCAACAAAATCAATGCGAGACCCCAAAGCTGCTCAAGGGGGACCAAGGCCCAGCTGAGTGAGGGTCAGCAGGCAGTGAGAGCAATTGTTCTTTATTTTTGGGCTGGAACAACCTTGGCAGCCCACTCATAGAATCATGGTTGGTCAGCTGAAAATGAAAGGAATCATATAAATCAATAATGGCTGAAAAGTCACTTTGTCATCTCCCTTTGAAGATGCTGTACTGAAGCCAAGATGGCTCACGGGGCACCGACTATTAACCCACACAGAAGTCACGGCTGGAGCTGCTCAGAAAAGTTCATACAATCTTTCTCAGTGGCTTTGTTTAACTTCAGCTGCCATAGCAGAGCTCCTAATTAACAACCCCAGTATGTAACACAGACGGCTGCTGAAACAAAAAAGCACCTGCAACAACCCAGAGGTAAAGGGGAGGGCACCAGGAACAGCATGAGTGGTTATGGCCCAGCCACCCGGCACGGGGTGCTGCACCCTAACACGAGCCGCGGCAGCTCTGCAGCACCCGTGGCTCCTGGTAAGGCACCTGCACCACAGCACCCAGCAAGGCTGCAGGCAGGAGGCAAATCCTGCTGTATTTTACGTAGTGCAGCTTTTGTTTAAAAACAACTAATGAAAAGCCTCTAGCTTTTAACAGTAATACAAAAGGTACCTTATACATTCTGTTCCCTAGATAATACTCCACCGTATTCTATATATTGCACTTAATATTACCTTGTCAGTCAGAGAAGCAATAATACATTAATGAAACCTAGCAAATAATTATTGTGGACAATCAGATTATGCTTTATTAACAGTTTCATAATTGAGGAATCTCTGTACATCAACTGTATTGTCCACGGATGTGTGCGAGACCCCTCTGTTTATGCACGCCCCTGGACCAATCAAACAACAGCCATCACTAATAAAGGTTTATTTAATTCTCACAGTAAAATTTTAATATCACCAGCAGCCTGGGGAAGCCTCAATGAGTGGATTTGCTTGACATCAGATCGTTTCCATTCTGTTAGTCCCAATACTTCTTAATCTTTAATATCAAGGCAATTAAAATTAATGGCCACTCATCCAGAGCCACTGTGGGCAGTGTTTCCTTGACATCAATTGTTTGATGGGATTACCTAGAGGTTAAACTAACAAGCAAAGTTTAATTGGAAGCAATGAGAGGAGCAGCGATCGTACGTTATGTTTAACCCGCATACCACATCTAAATGAATATCCAGAAATGTTAAACTATTTCTGAGATTATAGCGCGCACTCTGCTCACCGGCAGGGCCCGGCACCGTTGGCTGCCCAAGAAACCACAGCACCCCTCCGGGGCAGCATAGGCAGCAGTGCCCAGGTCCCTTTGCCTCCCGGCCAAAGGACTCTTCGCTCTCCTGTGAACCACATCAGTGAGGGGCTGCAGCAGAGCGTGCCACGGCCGGGCAACGTGCAGGGGCTCCAGGCGCAGCCAGGCATGCACGGCCGACACAGGCGGCTGGATGCATCCAGGACAGGGACAGGGTGCCGCTCAAGCAGAGCCTGTGCCAGGCAGGATTTAGGCTGGATTTACCACTGTGGCATTTCTTCCTGTGGGACTGTGCTGGCTGCCTGCCTGCCCGGAGCACACCTCACCCTGCCCTGGCCACTGGCACCGGCACCGTCCCAGGGAGGGCTGGGATGCTGGTGCTGGGCTGGCCCCGAGCAGCACTGGGACCGGGGGGAACCGCAGCGCCCTGGCTCCTCGCCCAGCCCCACACTCACCTTAAAAACGAAAGCTGTCTCCATCACGAGCTGCTTCACAACACATTTTTCATTAAAATAAACTATCTCTTCACATAAAAAAAACAATGAACATCTTTCTCCTCCTGATCATTGAAGGCCAATTAATTAATTGGGCTTAATTGTATATTACATTTCAAACAATACTGTTGCACTTATTTATCATGTTAATTGCAATGTTAAATAAAAAGACAGTAAATTATTACTTAAATCATCAAGATGCCTAATGTGGGATTTGGGATGGGGCAGGCCTGCCTCGTGTCTCTGCACAGGCTGATTTCATGGGATAAATCAGTGCTCGTTCTGCAAAAGACGCAGCTGACACGAGAGCATCTCTGCTGAAATTAGTGAACTATGTATTTACAGACCACGGAAATTTTTCCATCGTGTTTCCAAGTGTTTGCAGCACACAGTTCACATTCCACACCTAATCAAATGGCACAAAGTAGTAAAATTTTAAAATCAATGCAGCATAATCATGGTACATGATCTAAACCTAAGAATTTTACCTGTAGAAGATAATTAAGCTTGCTTTCCCCCCCCCCCCCCTTGCTTTCCATATAAAGTCAAGGGATAAGAGCCTGTACATCCATCGCTTTCCCTGTCAATCTGCTTACAGAGACAGACTCAGAAGAAGCAGAAGCAGGAGGGGTGCTGAAAACCAGCTTCTGCATTCTTTCTTTAAAAGAATTTTAAATATATTCCCTTGTCAACCACATCCTTCTTTTGTTTGAAGCAGTGAAAAATTTTATTGCTGTAATCCACTGACACGCTTTCAGCAATGACTATGCCCTTTCTATAGCCCATATGATAGACTGATAGTTGTTCATGACACCCTGAAAGAGGCTCATCTGCAAAAGTATAAAACATCAGCCTCGCAGCCATGGTAAGGGGAGAACAGATGATACAGTTTATCTCCCTCGAACACGTGCTGATCGGGTAGCTCTAAATTACAGCTGACGATGTTCTCTGTTAAGGACATTTTTTTCCCTAGAATTACCTTTTCTGTACTCTTAAAAATGAAATTGTGTGAGGTGTTCATCTTAATAAATAGTTTGTCTTCATGCTTTTCTTGAAAAACCTTCTCTACATATTATTTTAAACACCAATATCAAAACTGAAACCATCTATCTCCCATCTGCAACTAAATGATTCTGGGACACAATTTTCTTTGCAGCTCGGTAAAGTGCTATGGCAGCAAGATTTCCAGTGAGCTGCTTAATCTGGGGGGAGGACGACCCAAAACACTCACTAATTAAGTGTTTGAGGGAGAAAATGTTCTGCCATGAATCTGCCCCCAGCACTTACAAGGCACTGACAGTACGAGAAAGAAACACCTTGGATCATCGTTAGGAGAGGCTACAGGGGAAGCCTGGCTCAGCCAGAAAAAGGAGAAAGCCTCCATCAGACACGGACCACAACCTCCACGAGTTTGGAAAGCCATCCATTAACATTTTTTCCCCCTCCCCCCCCCAACCCTATCAATTTCCAGCACTTTGCACCTCCGGGGCATTTGTAGCAGGGAGGTAAATAGGGCATGGTGCCAGGCACAGCCATGTCTGAGGGACTCCTGGTCAAGGCTGGAAATACGTGTGCTCAGAGATTTTTTCATAAAAGCCCTGTGCAAGGTGTAGCTCAGTCACTCGCTTGGATGCCATAGCTTATCCCATGCGATGCTACTCCTGCCAGTATTTTAAATGACTGCTCAATTCACCCCTGATTTCTGGATTGCGTCCTCTGACTTCTGCTGCCAACCACCAGAGCAGTGTGCACTGGGCTATTTTACAGTGCTTGCTCAGAGCTTTTCTGCTAGATGGCCTCAAAAATATACACATTTTTCAGTACAAAGAAAGACAATTTCAGGCCAGTTCAACCTAGTAAATACCAACTAACATTGCAGTCCTGCCGTGCGGCCTTTGGAAGTGCCTTTGAAAATCAAAGATTAGGGTATCTGTGGTATTCACATTTTCTAGCTGTGACTGCAGATCTATCATGAACTTAAGCAACCAGCTGATCACAGGCACTCCCTCTCTCACATGCACGCTCCTCTCCCACCAGATGACACACTCCCATTTTCAGGCCTTCCCATCGTCTGGAGGCTTTCCTAGTATTTGTACTGTCTCGCCAGAGTGAAGCTCCTGCCGTGGCCCCAGACTTGCACCTCTGGCGGCTCATGCCCAGGTTGCATAGTCAGTGCTGCCCTTGCTCCAGGCTGGAAAATGTCACCCTGCAAAGCTTGGAATGCTGCGCACAGTGCTACAGAGGATGCGCTGCAGCTACTCCCATTGCTCACTCAGACTTCCTAATGGATTCAAGAAACAATACATGCTTGTACCAAATATTAGAGACAAACCTACACTCATGTCACAGGCTCACTGCTGCTGCTACATTTTTGGACCATCTGCCTGCCTTTTATTTCATTCTACAACATATACATTAAATCTTATCAAACAACCAATTAAGAAAGAAATCAGATCTATTAGCACTAGAAGCAATCAGTTATGGCTTCTCAAGTGTTCCATCTCATTTCCTTCAGTCACTTCAGCCTTATCTAGATCTAGCCTTTTATCTGTCCACTCTGCAGGATCACTAACTCCTTCTCTGCCAGGCACAATTCACTGTCCGCTGGGCGGACAGAAAACATCTTTCCAGCAGGTCTGTTGTCCTCTTTACCACGTAATCTCTCCCAATTGCATTTTGCCAGCAGAGCTGAAGAACTTGGTGGTTTCTCCAAATTGGTGTTGATGGCATTGCCTCTCCCAACTACACAGCAGGCTGCCTCGGCTCACATGAGATGATTTTTGGACACCACTTGCTGGAGGAATTGCTATAAACCATCTTGTGCCAAGAGGACTGAAACCAGCAACAAGATGTAGGGCTGCAGACCAAGGTGCCCAGGTAGTCATGTGCTCTTGGACTATTTGGCTGGTTCTGGGCATTCATGGCAGCCACAGGGAAGCCCACGGGCACAGAAGAGCTGCGCAGCGCCCACCACGGCTGCCCCTGCACCTGTCAGGGCTGCAGTCACTTGCATGGTGCTAACAGCAATGGAAGAGCAATGGCAGAGGCAACATGTTTGGTGCTGAATTTCTCCTAAAAAAATCCTGCCCATCACCCCAGCCATTTGTAAATGGACTGGAAGAAACTGTCCCCATCTCCATCCCTTACCTTCCTTGAGCACAGTTGCTTCCCACCCTGCTGGGAGCACAATATGCGTTGCGTGTCAAGGAACGAGCACAGAGACAGCAAGGCACACACATGTCCACTGGCCTCTTGTGTCACAGGGCCGTTTCACTAGGGTTTGTACGGAGGGTATCTCCAAAGTCAATTAAGTAATATCAAATTTGGGGGAGCAGGACAGCCTTCCATTTCAAAGTCTTCAATAAAGTGCCTGAATTTTTTATGCATTCAAGGGAGACCTATAAAGTAAATCTCAGCTCAGGTCTTAATTATAAAGCTAAAGGTTGCATTGCTAATAATGCCAATACTGCAGCCTGCAATCATTAATAGTTAACACATTCGCCACAGGCACTGTTCCTCTAAAGGACCTGAAATATTGATAAGCAGAGCTGATGGAGCTGGAGGGAGATGGCACACTGGGCCCTGCCATGGGCAGTGGGGTAGCTGGAGAATGTGGAAACTGCTGGTGAGCTTTCCCCGTCACCCAAGTGCAACCTTCCCCAACTGTATGAGCCGTATTTACTGTGGGAATAGTTTGGTTTTCTATCAAATGCAGAGGCCAAAAGAAATGCTAAGTGCTGTTTTTCTTTTTAAGCTACCTGGTGAAGGAAAGCTCGATGGAGCAGTGTCATTGGCCTGAGCTTCGCTGCAAGACGCCGGTCCAGAGCTGTAAGTGTACTTTGGCCTGCACAGAAAGCAGCTGTAGCCAACACCAGGCATGTTTCTGCTTAGGGAGATGCCGGTTTTCTTGCATTAACTTCACAGCAACATCTGTTACATGTGATAAAATGAGCAACTCTGCCTAATACATTTTTGCTACAGAGAAACCACTCCTGTCACTTGAGTATATTGAGAGGCTGAATTTCTGGCTCTTTTAAAAAAAACAACTTCAAGCAATCAAAGAAATTCTGATCTATAGAGATAGATTATATGTTTGTCAATAAACTGGCCTTCCCCCGAAATAATGGTAAGCTGTAATGAATTCGTAACAGGCAGTAAGGCTCAGCAAGGAATCTTACAGACTCTGCAGAAGAAAGCTGACATGAAGTAGGGTGCTAACCTCACAGCCTTTTTATTTCTACCTTCATCTTCACATGCCCGCTTGTTTCACCCCAGCACAGCCCCAGCCACCTGCAGGCACGCTGCCTTCCCTGCACAGCTTAGTCACGTTCCATCACCCTGATGAACTTTACCATGGTCAACAATGCAAATCCGAAGGGATTATGAAGGTGCATTGGGCAGGGACCTGCTCCATATCACATGCCTCCGCTGGAAGCACTTCCCAGAGCCCCGAGGGAGACAGCAGCTTTGCAAGGGGAGCCGGGAGGTCGACGCACTGCCTGGGGTGCGGCAGGTCAGGGGCCAGGACCCGCTCCGCTCCCACCCACTGCTTACCTGCGATACTGTGATGCTGCACTTCTTTGCCAGCTCTTCTTTGGCTTCTTCACTGGGGTAGGGGTTACTGAGGTGGGAATAAAAATACTCATTCAAGATTTCTGTGGCTTGTTTACTGAAATTACGCCTTTTCCGTCTGAAACAAGAAAAGAAAAGCACAGCTGTTCTTCCAGATGCAAACAGGTCTCTGGCAGGGTCAGCTGGGATGGAAGTGACCCTTGTTTCACATGCCTGTGCTGCAGCGCACAGCAACACGATGCAGCAACACGACGGCACTGCCTCAGCACCCCATATTCCTTTGGGCCAGCCCTCCACCAGGTTTGGGCTCTGCCCTGATGCTGTGCGGGGGGGGGCAGTGGGCTGCAATGCCCATGTTCCTACATCCAGCCCTGCAAGGGCCCGGTCCCTGCTTCCGGCTTCGCACCACCCACCAAGGGTTCCATCCCGTGGTGCACAGGCAACGTCTGTGCACTGTGGCAGAAAACACGGCGAAGCAAAAGGCGAGGCAGGGCGCTGAGCTGGGCAGCCTGCCTGCAGCACCCAAGCATGCAACCCAGCCCGACCCTCCCAGCTGTTCGCCCACCCCACGCTGACAGCAAGCACCTAACGAACCTCCCTCCCTGTAGCGGCAGGTCAGCCGGGGCTTCCGCACCGGTGTCTGGGGTGAGCACAATGGAAAAGGACAGGGCGGCCTTGCTGCCATGTCCTCATGTAGCACTCATTGAGCTAATTGGCTTCCGTGAGCGAGTGGCTTTCAGGGCTTTGCGAGGGAGACCCATCTGTGCACCCTCCTGCTCTCGCACCGTGCCGGACAGGTACCAAGGCGTGCAGCCTCGCAGCCCTGGTGGAAAGCGAAGCCTTTCCGGAGCACACCACCCAGCATGTGCCCCAGCCGGCCCAGCAGCCAGGCAGCCGGCTGGGGAGCAGCACAGCCCCTCCAGCACAGCCAGCCCACTGCCAAGCTCTCACCGCACGGGTTACAGCGGCAGCATCTGCACAGCTGCGGTGCCTTCCCTCCGAGCAAACGTCGACATCGGCTGCTCTCCTCCCCAGAACATCCTCTCGAAAGCACCGGTTAAACATTTCCTTCAGAGCTCTCTTCCCCTCAGGGCTGGTTGCAATCAAACTGCCTGTGCCCCAGGCCAGCAGGCAGCCGAGCGCAATCCCCAGCGCTCTCTTCCAGCAGTATCACCGATGCTGCTAACTACACTGTATCCTGGAGCAGGCAGACTCTCTCCCTAGAGCTATGTTTATCTCATTACTGTGCTTCCGCTCATTTTGCCTTATTTACCTTCCTCCTTTTTAAAGAAATCACTTTAAAATGTGCATCTGCAAGCTTTACCTTTTGCAGTTACTGGAGCTCTCCATAGACGTTTCCTCCAACTGTTTGTAATTACCCTAATTTGCCACACCTGCCAGTGACCTCCTTGTTAATAAAATTATTTTGCTCTTGTTTAGCTCCTCACAGCTTTCAGGTGTGAAGCATGAGCTAGCTGCTGAGGGGAGGCTCTGCATGGTGCCTGCTGCTCCTCCCTGCTCTGCTAGGCTCAGCTCTGCTCTCCGGGCCTTGCCAGCTGCCAGGGTCCTGCTCTGTGGAGGGGAGCCCTGCGGAAGGGATGGGGCTGGGGATCAATATCCCACTTCCAAACAAATCTGGCTGTGCCTATAAACCCCCTCCTGATCCCCGTCTGCCTACTTCCTCGCAGCCTGCAGAACAAGCAGACCGCTTTGGTGGCTGGCAGGCTGTGGGGACAGGCTCTGAGCTCTGGCAGAGACACAGGTGTCCGAGGGACGCGTGTGCTGGCTGTGAGTGGCTCGGAAGGTGCTGCCTTCTCCCACACCCCAGTCAGGCGACAGCTTGTTGGGAGATGGGCCAGCAGATCTGGCTTTCAGAAGCATCGTTGCCCTCCTTACCTCGGGCACGCGCAGCTGCTAACCCAGCGCCAGCCGCAGCCCGTGGGCACGTCCCTCCCAGAGAACTTAGCTCTTCCATTACAGGGTCAGTGTTTTGCAAGCCTGGCCTTATGCTGTGAGACATCGGTACCAGCAGCCATTTAAATAACTGCTGGGGTGACAAAACAGCCCTTTGCACAAATCCTATGTGACTCTCGCAGGAGCAGGGTAAACAAGCAAGCAGCGGGTAAACAAGGCTAGTGTTTGCACTAGCATATGTAGAAGAGACATTGCTGTTTATGAAAGCTCGGTGCAGGACACACACCCCCCCCCCCTCCTCTTCACAGCAGCTGCTGGGTGAAGGATGAAGGCTCTGGGCTTTTGCTGGGACAGAGCAGCCTCTCCCAGCGGGTCCCTGCCCACATGGGGACACAGGTCCCAGCAAAGCCAGGCTGTCCCTGAGCTGCCCAGCAATTGCCCTTTCCCTGCCAAAAAGAGCTGGGGCACTCGCCTCTGCCTTACCTGGCATCGAGGAACCTCGATCTTAAAATCATTACTGCTTCACAAGTACTTTGTTTGAGTTGCATCTGGATGGAGCTGAATTTTCGATGAATGATGCCCACCATCCTTTCAATCTCCTTGGGAGAAATGGGACGTGTCCGGCTCTGTTCTCTGAGAAGGTTCATCACATGTGTGGTAAATTCATTACATGCCTGTGAAGGAAGAAGAGGTTTAGAAATTGTCCTGTGCCATCCCACAAGGACACAAGCTTGGACCTGGCTGCTGGGGGGACGCAGCACCAGGGGGGCTGGGGGACCCTCGTGTGACCCCATCCCCACAGCATGCGGCGGCAGGAGCAGATCAGACACCCCCTGTCTGTGAGACCCAGGACTGTGCTGCAGCAGCCCAGGGAGCCGAACAACTGTGGCACAGCTCCTTCCACGCTTATCCCTGCCAACATCCCTGCGGCCTCAGCCAGACCACAGTGGGGAGGAGAGGCTGGGACCAGCGCGTGTAACGGGTGCAGGAGGGGGGAGGCTGTGAGCGGGGACCAGCACATACTCAGCACCCAGGCGAGCAAGACCTGGGAAGGGCTGCCTGTCCTGCAGCCCGCTGAGCCCCACACAGGCAGCAGGCGGGGTCAGCACCCTGCCACAGGTGGGGAGCTCAGACCTTTCTAGGTCTAGATGGGAACGCTAGCATGTAACACCCAGGGATGCTGCGTGCATCCTTTAGCGGGGGGGTTGGCAAAGCCATGCCTGAACCTGGCCTGTGCCATGCTGCCAAGGCACTGAAGGAGGGAAGGCACGAGGAGCCATCAATTATCTGTCCCAGACTACATAGGTGAACGGACACAATGACATAAACTTCTCCAGCTGCATCATCAACAGACACCACCTGATCCAAGCCTCTGCACAACCGAGTGGCTGTCACACTGGCATCCCGGCTTCCCCCATGCAGGCTGGAAGCTGCCATCAACTCTGCTGATTTATGTCACACTTATCTCTTTCAAAAACAAACCCCGGGACTGCCGTATGCTAGGCTGAGCTGTGTGGTGGCCACAGGGCTAATGCTTTGCCAGGGGCCAGCCTGGTACCTGAGCACATTCTAGGCACTGACCTGCTCTTGTCTGATGGTGCCCAGGGAAGAGGAGCAGGGCCAGGTGCTGTGCTGACCCCCATGGGGGCTGTGGGCAGTGTGAGGTGAACTGCCCTCTGCCCCCCGAACCCTGCCCATGCGAAGGTGGATGGACACAAGGCGATGCATCTGCTGGAGGTCTGCACGCTGCCTGCGCAAGGGCCAGCCACCATAACGCGCCGCGGGGCTGCGGCTGTGGCCAAACAAGGCCATGGGATTTCACTCTCCTGCATCTAATGCAACATGCAACGAGCACAACGCTCAGCAGCCAGTAAATCACGCAGAGGAAACACGGCAAGTGTCTGGTCCAGACCCCATACCTCACGCATCCATTTCTCTCTAGTTCCCCTTTTCCTTCTAAAGCCAGGATGAAAAAAAAAAATGTAATTTGTCTGACAACTACATTTTCAGGGATTCTGCTGCATTTCAATAGATTATGTGATGGAAAGAGTTAAAAGTGAAAAGTTTATGCATCTAAAACCTCATAATTTCCTATAACATTTGCTGAACGTCTCACAACTTATTAAGTGAAGCCATCTATGAATGCAAATGCTGATTAGCAATTTGGCAATAGCCCAACATTCGCAGAATTCACATAGCTTTTCTTTAAACCAGTAGTTCATACATGATTAATTAGAACATCTCATTTATGTAGTGTGCACTTTAGCTCATTACTCTAAGTAAAATTCGTTAAGTATTTACATTTAGATAATTAAAATCTGGGTACACCCTTAAGAAAGATGCATACACTTCAGGCAAAGTGATTTTTTTTTTCTTTACACTACTGAAAGTAAATTACAGGCTAATTTACATCCTTGCAGCACCCGTTTGGAGGCAGCACTCTGGCAAGGCTCGGTGAGGCTTGGTGAGCCTCGGTGCAGACGCCCTTCACCTGCCACCGCCGAGCGCCGATGCGCCGGTGCCACAGAGGCTGTGCCAGCTCACCACCACTCTGTGCCAGCGCAGACCCACTGCTCCTCCCACCAGCTGCCATTCCCTGACTTTCTCAAGACTTTCTGAGCTCCAGATTAAGGTGTTTGACAAACCTCATCCTTGCTTCCCATTTGCACATCTTCTTCCTTTCCTTCTGTTTTGAGGTTTCAGGCAGCAAAGCTCGTGGAGATGACCAGCCGCTGTCCCCTCTTGCCACACCGAAGAGATGGGGATGCCACTCTGAGCACCCCCGGCCACCCTCCTCACCCAGGGAGAGCCGGAGTTGTCGCAGGTGGCCTCTTTCTCCTCCTCCCATCCCAAAGCTTTGGCATGTGTGAGCGCAGAGCCAGCACAACAGCTCACCTGCCCGGCGTGGGAGTGGGCACTGAGCCCCCAGGGAAGGGCTGCAGCCCCCGGCCTGAGCTGGGGAGGCAGCCGGGCACCAGTGCCTGCTCCCACCAGCCTCGCTGCACCGGGGCCACATCCTTCCTGAGTGTCCTCTGCTGAGCTGCCTGGACAATTTTAGCATGCAAAAGCTTGAGTTCAGCCATCTGACGACAGCACAAGCCCCAGCTGTGGCTCACCTGGGAAACAATGCCCAGAGGTAAGGTAAGGTACGCACCCAAATGCAGCAACTCCCTCCCTGTGAGGAGAGAGTGGCTCTGGCTGTCCCAAAAATACAGCTGGATCCAAGGATTGGACACTGAAAGAACATTTTAGGAACACAGCTTGTCAAGTGCCCCCTTGTTTGCAGATCCAGGGAATTCAGTTTTAAAGTATGATAAAAATGGCAACTGTTGCATTTTTTCAGATATGTCTTTTCTATAAGAAATATTTATCCACAAATATAGTATAAAAAAATCAGACGTTTCAAAGCTAAAGTGAGTTTATTGCTTTCAAGAAGCAAAAATATTTCCTTGAATTTACTTGAATGGCTTGATGAGACTTTGTTTGGTTGCAGCTACTTAAGAGAGCTTGGTTTTAATTTACCTTCACCAGCACTTCCCATCTGCAGTTACTTCAGTGCAGCAGAGTGGAAGAAGCTCAGAAGACTCTGCTGCTTTGTCTTTTTTCCTCTTGTTTATTTATAGCGTCCGAGCTACTTGATCCCTTTTTCAGTACTATTTTTCAGGCCTCTGCTTGGCGCTTGAAACATTATTAATAATGTCAGGTTATAAGTGATGGTCTTGTTAACCTGCTCAGAAACATTGTAGGAGCAGGGATGCTCCTGCTAGCCTTAATGCTTCATCAAGGCTCTTCAGATGAGCGCAAGAAAAAGAGATGAAATGGCCCAAAACAGTCTGCAGGGCCACAGTGCCAGCCAGCACTCCACAGGGCTGGTGGCATCTTCCGAGCAGCCACACTTCACCCCACTTTGGGGTGAATTCAGAAGACATCTGTGAACTCTAGAAGCAGGTTCCCAGCTGCTCCGGGAGGCCTGGGACCCTTACAGTATTTTTGCCTACAGCAAAAAACGTATTTCAGTGTAATTATAGAAGATAGCTTTCAATATGTCATCTCTATTATAGTAGCTGTAAATTATGGAAGGAGCTGCCTGTGTACGGCCATTTCTCCCGGCGCACGGCAAGGGGAGAGCTGTGTGATGGCGTGACACACTTTCCATTTCTCTTTCCTTCTTTTTTTTTTTTTTTTCTGAGCGCATTCCGTTAACTGGCAACAAATATCAGGATCAAACTCTGCCTGGAAAGCGTCTCTGGGAAGCCGCTCTGGTCCCTGCTGCCGGCTGCAGCAGCACCGCAGCAGCGCCTGCACCGGGGAGCAGCAGCAGGAGCTGCTCCCCCAGCGTGGGCAGGTGTCCCTGCGTGGGGGCTGAGCTGCCCCCCGCTGCAGGAGGGCACCCGTCTCTCAGGAACCTGCAGCTGCTGGAGGCAGAGACGCAAAGTCCTGGCTGCCTCTCGGCTGCAGAGACGGGCACTGTGTTGAGACAAACCGGCAGGAGACAGTTTGCTGCAAGGCTGGGGAAATTATCATATTTCTGTAGAGCAGACGTTGCAGGGTGTCAGGATCAACAGGGAAGCGTACATGTTTCAGTTCAGCTCCACCTCTCTCTCCTTCTCCTAGCAGCATTTGAGCATCCTCCAAAGTTTCCCGTGGTGTGGACGGATGGCTGTGACATTTCAGCCGAAACCTTTGTAAATGGAGCTACAGGGCTAAAAATGCTACTGCTTCCCCCACCTCATTAAACTTATTAGAGCCAAAGGACTCTTGCCAGGAAACGGCTGCAAGCACCGACCTGCAGCTGCTTTGGCCCCAGATCTCTCTCCAGCCTGTGCTCCTGTGCTTTTATTAAATGCGCTCCCGCTGCATGGTGCTCATTAACCCGGCGGCCATCCCCGTCCCAGCGCAACAGGCTGCACCCCAGAGCCCTGCAGTGCCAGGAGAGCCCAAGGGTCCACATGGGACATTTGGGGCCCTCAGAGGGTGCAGAGGGGGTTCATCTCAAGGAGAACAGGAGATTTGCACAAAGACCCTCTCAGTTATTTGCTTGGTTATTTGTGCACCACTTGAAATTTGCGCACACAGTGAAAGAGGCGGCACAGATGAGGCAGTGCTGCTGGCACCTGAGCCATACCAACCCACTGGCACCTGAGCCACATCGTGCCACCGGCACCTGAGCCACACTGTACCACCAGCACCTGAGCCATACCAACCCACTGGCACCTGAGCCACACTGTACCACCAGCACCTGAGCCATACCGTGCCACCGGCACCTGAACCGCACTGTCCCACTGGCACCTAATCTATGGCATGCTGCTGGCACATAAATCACACTGTCCCAGCCACACCTGAACCAGACTATGTCACTAGCACCTGAGCCACACCATCCCACCCTCACCTGAACCACACCATCCCACCCTCATCTGAACCACGCCATGCCACCAGCACCTGAGCCACACTAGCCTCATGCCAGCCTTTACCACCCAGGCCATGGTCCCACCAGCATCTGCAGTGGGATGCTGTGTGGACTGTACCAGTGGGCACCACCTCCCCACTCCTCCTCCAGGCTCTGCCGCTGCCTCTCACCCACTGCCCACCACGCCATCGCTTCTCTCCATTGCTAACATTCAGCAGACACCAGTCAGCTGTGTCACAGATCGTGCCTTTGTTTCCGGTGGGCTATAAAAGCAAAGCAAAGTAGCCAGAGACCTCTCAGAGGCTCTTCACGTGAAAAATGGTAAACTCTAAAATAAAGAGTTACCGAGGCACCCAGGTCCCGCTCCGCACTGGTGAGGCCAGGAGGGGAAGCGTGCCAGGGCAGAGCAGAGGGGCTGGGGAAGGAGCTGGGCAGCACGGTGCGCTCTTCTCACCCTCGCGGTTTCGAGCTGTTTTATCACTGCCTCCACATCTCTGTTGTGGTTTTGGTCTGTACATCCCGACGTTTTGCCGTGATGGGCTGGGGGCATGTGCAGGACTTCCCTGGCTCAGCTCAGGAAACCACCAGCTGATGAGGTTCGCTGAGCTGATTAGGCTCAGGGCTTACAAGCTTTATTAGGACACCTCTGGGAGGGGAAAATGAAGACATCGCTTGAGGCTTGTGAGGGCCAGGGGTCTCGTGCCATTCTTCCCTCCCCCATCTCCTTTGATGCCATTGTTCATTGCAAAACCAGAAAAGAGAGGAGGCAGAACAGTCTCTCTCGTGGATTACAGGGAAACGGGGCGACGCAGCCCCCCACGCCAGGACAGGAGCCACGCCAGCCAGCAGCACGTGGCAATCATTCCCAGTGCCACCAGCACGGCAAATGTGGCAGGTCACCAGGTCCCAGCGGTGAATGTAAACCCACAGGTCTCTGCAGCACACTCCTCACTCCAAACAAAGACACCCAGTGCTGGTGTCCACCTGAACTGGGATTTCCGCATTTCCTACCCACAGCGGCAGCTCCCAAAGCCCGGGCCAGGCGCTGTGCTGGCGCCTCGCTGCCTGCTCCCATGCAACCTGCCATGGCTGACCCACCGTGGCCAAGCCTGGCGCCAAAGCCTCCCGCCGCCTGCTCGCGGAGCCCATGGGCTGAGATCAGCAGCACGGCCCTCGCCTGCCTGTGCTCCCCGACTTGCCAGACCCAGCCTTGCAGCACTTCCCCATGGGGCAGGAAAGCGGCATCAACTGACAAACAGCTCTCCTCCTCTCTCGCTCTCTGGGCTGGCTCGAAGGGGAGAAACACAGGACTGGGTGTTGCTTTTATGCAGTTACAGACAACATAAAACACTCAGGCATGCAAGACGTGTCCTGGGTCCAGTGAGTGGCTCCTCAAAGCCCGACGGACTCCCGACACGGCTCTTTATGGGGGAGGGGGCTGGGGAAGGGGAGGAGGGGATGTGGTCCAGAGCCAGGCAGCAGCGGGCGCTGGCAAGTGGAGGTGCAGAGGACAGCAGCGGCAGGTACACGTACAACTGAGAGGCTGATGTCTGACCTGTTCATATTTCTCCAGCTCTGTGTGATAGATTTGTCTGATCTGGGTCAATTTGGCTCTGTAATCTGAGTGTTCAATAGAGTTATCTGAAGACCCTCCAGAGGCTGCTGCGGCTGCAGCTGCTGCCGCCGATCCCCCACCTTTCTCCGGACCTGAGACTCCTTCTGCCAGAAGCATATTGTCTAGTCTCATTAGCTGGGGATCGGGAGGGTCTTCCTCCTGGGCTCCTCGGATGCTCAAACCTTGGGCAGAAAAGAGAGAACAAGAGAAAACACAGTCAGTATTTCTTGCATCTGCCCGGCCACTGCCCGCTCGCTGCACGCCTGTGAGGAGCCCTTCTGCCCCGCGGGGACACGGGGACCGAACCTGCCCACGGCCCTTCCTCTGACCCTGCGGTGGTACCCAAATGGGCACCCTCCTCTGGGGCAGGTCCTGTGAGACACAGCCCAGGTGGGTGCCAGGGGGTGACAGCAGCGCTGCAGGACCCTCTTGGTTCTGACACAGCAGGAACATCTTCACAAGGCTTTTAAAGGACCCTGCAGAGCTTTTAACCACTTCAGTGTAAGTATTAAAGGAGTAGTCGCATAAGTATGGAGATGTACGCCTTCCAGTTGTTTTCCAAGACGTAGCTACATCTACACTGGCATTACTCTATACATTATACCACTTTGATGCAAGACTGTGTGGTAAAAGTTAGTGCATTATTTATCTGGAAAGAATTGATTTGCTTCTCATTTCCTTCCAAATGGATCTAAGCACCCTGTTACTCTTATGGAGACTTGCACCACTGGATTCCATCCCTCCTATGAGGTCCACGCATTGGTTTAAAATGCCTGGGGAAAAAGCTGCCACTTGCTTCTCAACTACAGGAGCCTTCAGGCAAAAAGCAGGGAGGTGCTGTGGCTCCCACTGGCCAGATCCCATGGATGCAGCCATTTCCACGCATGCCTGCAGTCTCTGGCTCCACACAGGTAGAGCTGAAATTTCCCATCAGAGGAGGGAAATGGTGGAGACAGAACTGGGAGCATCGCCTCAGGAATGGCCTCCATGGGAGTGTGGTGCAGAGACTCTGGCAGCCACGGAACATAGACAAGAAGGAATTAAACTTCTTGCCATGCAGACATTTGATTATCGTCATGATGCTGGGATGCTGAGTGTATGTTTAATATCACCACTGCTCTTGCACTGTATTGTTGAGAACAAGATTTTAAATCTAATTTTTGTTTTAAATTGAGAATTTCCGAAGCAATGCTCAGTCAGCAATCTTTTCTGAGTCCTATAGATCAAGGCTGACAATTTGTAAGTTTAATCAGGTCATGCAGGCATGGTGCCAAGCTGTTATCAACAGTGCCGAAAAGAAAGTTTAAAAATAATTACAGTAGTACAAAAATCACTAGAGCTGTGGCTTCTTGAATCAACATTTCCATTAGAGAAGTAACACAACCATGTACATCCCAGCCCAATTAACCTCTTTAAATCTGTTTAAGAGTAAGTATTTGTGCTCTGGATTGAGTGGGTCCCTGAGGTCTGCCGTTGGCACCCCGCATACTTGCACGGGCTCCTCACAGCAGTGCGGGCTCCGAATGGCTGCGCCAGACGCAGCAGCACCATCCACAGCTGCCATGCAGACAGCTGAGCACCAGCAACTCTGCTTTCCACGCTGGCCAGGAACAGCAGCCGCTCCAGTACAAACAGATTTCACCCTCGGCGTCCTAAACTCCACGCACAGAGGGAGGTGACCCCCTGACTGGCCAATCTTCTAGACTCAAGAAAGCCCAGCACTAATTTTACTCTAAAATACACATTTTAAACCTGTCACCTTCATTTAAAACTATAATTCCATACAATTTCATGGGAATAATAAAAATGTCTCATCACCTCTTTAAATTATTTCTGTTGCCTGTTCCGAGGCCCACAGATGAGCACGGTTTGACAATACCACGCATTGTCCTGGCATGTCCCTGGGCCAGCGCATGCGTGTTGGGGACAGCCCTGGCACAGCTCCTGGCACAGTCATGCTGCTGCCTGAGCACGTGGCAGGGAGGGCGATGCCGTACTCAGGGGTTCCTGTGGCAGGAGGGGTGGTGGTCTCCCACCAAGGGGATCCTGTGCCCACCCCAGCTGTGGCAGAGCTGGCACAGCTGCATCAGGACCATTCCATCCCTCACCCCCTCGTTCCCCTTGGACTCAGTGCCCTTGCTCTTGCACAACTCCTGGCCCATGCGGTGTTGCTAACACAGGGATGATTTTTCGATATTGTTGTGCTGAGCCATTCCTCCTGTTTATCTTATTCCTCCTCTGTTCTGGTGTCAGTATGTTTAATAACCTTCTGGTTTTAATCCACTCCAGCTCTTGTTCCTTCTTATGAATGATTTCTACTGTCTTTTCTTCCTTTTGCTTCTGGACCGTTTCTTAGACCATGCCTCCTGTGATCTATTCCAGCTGGTTTTCCCCAGCTGCATTTCTGCTCTGAAGCTCATCCGCCCTCCCAGTGTCACAGCAGCAGTCCCACTCCACTCCCCTGATGCTGCAAGATGCCCAGCCAAAATCTGCAGTAGAATAATTTGGTACAATTGCTGTGACTTCTGCATCTTTTACTTTCACCAACAGGCCAAAGATTAAAGGGCTTTGTCCAAAATGGCACTACACATCCAGACTTAAATTAATATTCAAAACCCCCAACCCTTCTTGTAGAAATCTAACAAAGGCCAGCAAGCATTCCCCAGGGTTTAAATGCAAAAGCTGATGTCTACGCTACAGCCCGAAGGAGCTGGTGAGAGGCCCTGAAGCACAAGAGGAAGAAATTCAGCAGATAAGGACAATGACGAAGCCACTGAGGTGTCTCACTCTCAACCCTAACGCATATCTCCAAAGCTGGTGACAGAGGGGTTGGCATATTGTGTTCATCTTAGTATTAAGTAACACTCCCGCGTCCAAAGCATCCAGTCCCGAGCGCGCGAGCCTGCAGACAACCCGCAGACAAAGGGATGACAAAGTGTGTGTGTGTGGATATAACATTTATTTTGCCCCTGAGTGAGACGCATCACTCATTTGAATGGCAAAGCCACAAGTTGATTAACTGATTCTAACAAGAATTAAGCTGTGTGTTAATTCACATCTTTCCTTATGAACTATAGGAACCAGATCACCACAACTAATAGGGTCTGGTGTCCCTGGGGGCAGGGGACAGTAAAACTGATGAACTCCTCTGCAATCAGTGAAACACGCAGCTCTTTGGCGAGTTGCAGCAGCTGCCTCAGCTGCAGGTTGAATGCTTTTAACGTTGTCTGGGAAGGAGTCAGAGCATCTCCCGGGCTCCTCAGCAGGGAGGAACACTCTCACTATCCACTGGCAACACGTCCGCTCCCACCAGCACCTGCCTTTATAAACTACTCTTCGTTTGAATACAGTGATAATATATGTATTTTTTGACATATAAGCTCACACTCAGTGGCTATTGTTTCCCTTTTTTATTCCTCAGTATATCAACCTATGAGTTTATTACTGTTTAGCTCACTGACCTTTCAATGCATCGTGGAATTAAGGTGCAGAGCAGACGGGAAAGAACACAACAATACATCACTTCCAGCGGAGCTACCGGCGCGCTAATGGCAGCGGAAGTGAGCGGCCCCGGTGCGGCAGCGGCTGCCGGCGGCACCCTGACCAGTGGCAGGTCCCCCCATCAATAACGTGCTCCGAGGGACGGGGATGCCTTGGAGAAGTGCGGCCACAGTCCACTATTGTTCACTAATGGCTTATGGGCATTTGGGTCTGCACAGTATTTTAAATCCAGCATCCTCAGTGACAATAGCGCATTATAAGTTAATAAAAAGCATGTGTGCTACTGATTTTAATCTGCTTATAACTACAACGTTCATTTCAGTATCTCGATGATTTAGACAAATCACATAAACAGACACTAAAACATTGTTTAACAATGAACTTGGCTTTGTTATAAGACCACAGTTTTAGCATATCTTTCAGCAAATCGTAATTAGCTGTCTTTCAACATGCTGTGCACCTGCCCCCACACATAATAGACGAGAGCATCTGCATAGACTACTGCATTCAGAGGCCAATAAATAAATTGCAGGTCAAAATTATTACAAAGCTTTCTTCGAATAAACCCATCTCCTTCACAATACAAAGCTGCAGATATGAAAAGTACCTAAAGCCCACTCAAATGGTATGATTACAGGGGCCGCTGGAGTTTAATAATCTGACTGTAATTCAGGCATTTTCAACAGCTCATTAAGGGTTCATTAATATATGGGCAAGCTTTTGAATTATAAATAAGCAGATTAGAAACCTGCAGTGTCTGAACTGTACAGTAGTATCCTCGCCAGCAGAGTAATATTGCAAACAGGAGCAGGGCTGGCCCAGGAGAGTGGAGGAGGCGGCACGGGGCACTGCCTACCCCTGCCTCCTCCTTCCCGTTTCTGCCCCCACGGAGGGTGCTGGCCCCACGGCCGGGACCCCAGCCCCTGCCACACCTCAGCTGCCAGTGGGAAGCCCCCTGTGGGGTTCCAGCCCCCGTGGGGTTTCCACCCCCGGACCACAGGGGAACGCCGCTGCTGTGCTGAACCCGTTTTACAGACCATAGGGAGGAGCGGCATGCCCCGGGTCTGCTGGCCCCAGAGCAAACGCACTTGACGCCCCTCGGCGCCATCGCCCCCTGTGATCTGCGCTGCCCTCAGCACTGCCCCAGGGCACCTGGGGTCCCCCTCGGCGCCCCGACTGCCCCACTGGCCGTGGGTGCTGACAGCCGGCGGGCACGCGTCGAGGGCAGCTTCCAAAGGCAATGGCGGCCACGCGGCCGCTGCTCGGCCACCCCTTTGTCTCACGGGTGAGAAAAGCCCCAGTGGCAGAGGCGCCGGCGGCACGGCACAGCGGCACGGCCACAGCGGCACGGGCTAATGTCACTCTCACTCCTACTTAAGGTGACTGTGGTGTGTGCACGTTTTTCATGTCAGGTATATTAAATATAACACAACGATGCACTGCACATTTCCACGCCAACCTAGTTGTCACTTTCGCTTGACTCATTCTCTATTGAGGAAAAATGCAGCACTGGGAATTTACAAGGCTTTTCAGTTAAATGGACATAAATCACAGGTTTCATTCAAACCGAATAATCACTGGCCATAAAGAGCTACTTGTCTCTTACCATATATTACAGTGAAGTTCCTGTGAGCAATAATGCAGCCATTCATGGCAAAGAAAAACAGAGCGAGACATTAAGAGCTGACATGTAATCCTGTTAGGAGCCTGACGTGGAGAGCGCGCCTGACATTTTTATCATATATGTCCATTTCTATTTGGAAAATCAGAATAATAAAAATGATTACTCCGCTGCCCAAACCTACCTTCCTAAAACAGCCCGGCGAGATTTGTTTACATGCTGGGAAACTGCTTACTACGAATTCATAAATCTCTGATTCTGAAGCATTTCCCCTGATGCTTGAATTGAAGATATGACTGGAAAGATTCCCTGTAATACTCTTCCACACCTCCATTTCCTTCACTACCAACACATAAACTGTCAATCCTCGGCTTTATTACATTCCCCTTCATTATAAGGCTGCTGGCAGCATGCCTGTTTCTAACCTAACTTTCTTCCTCACCCACAAAAAAAAAATCAGTTGATGACCTTTGCTAAAGGTTCAATAAAAAGCAGGGTGGATGCTAATAAAAAATCATTAGTGTCTTTGTCTCTATGCAGGACTCAGACGTCAGAGAGCAGCAGGCTGGATTTATAGAGGTCTTGGGCTTTTCTTAGAAGCACTGGGAAAAGTTAAAAGGAAATTTATTAGTTTGCAAAAAAAAATTTTCTATTAAAACCAAAGCTACTTAAGTGAAGAAAAGTCTTATTCTAAAACATTATATAGATGTTGTTGAAGGAAAAAAAGCAGCCTGGAATGAGATGTGTCTTTATTTTAGCTAACACGAGCTAGATGGGGGGTCAGGAGAGGCTGGGGCCGCAGCAGGAGCATGCTCCTTGAGTCCCGTGCACGGTGACCACTGCTCTGTCACACACCCTGTCTGACCAGACCGGGCTAATCTGGCATGTGGATCCCTGCCTGGCACCGGAGCTGTGCCACCCCGCTCTGCCACAGCTTGGGACATCCCCCTTCCCACGTGGGACCCCACAGGCGTAAATGTAGATGTGAACTGCAGAGGAGCTCAACCCTCCTGTGCCACCAGCTCCACACCAGCCAGCAACGGGCCCACGGCACAGCCCCCGGCTTCTCCCCACGCCCACCACGTCCCTCCATCACTGCACCGGTGGCCAAACCGCTCCTCCAGCCAAGGGAAAGGCCAAGCCCACAGCAGCTCCCATGGCACCATCACCTTCTGACACCCCTGTGCTCAGTGCAGCAGAAAAAGAGCTGCAGGGAGCAACTCCGGTGGGAAGAATGTGGCTGACAGATTCCCCACTCCCCCTCAGAAGCACCCCTTTCCCCTCAGAGCCTGCCGTGAAGCCCCCCACACCAATGCATGAGGCCACAGGCACACGCAGAGGAGTTCAGCCAAGGACATTCACCGGCTGGTGCTGGTCCCCACCGCCCCCCGCCGCCAGTCTCCTCAGGGCCATGCTGCGGGTGCATGGATGCTCCCCCATGGCCTCTCCTCACGCTGGGGTCCCTGAGCCCCAGTCAGCCCCAATTTCTGTGCCTTTCTCCCAGATTTCTCCTGGAAGCTCAGGGGGAGCTTCCAGGAGCAAATACCACATGCAGAAGAAGGTGCGTTTACCACGGCTGGTGTTCAAATGTTGTGGTGTTATAATCTTAAACAAGATGGATAGATACCGAGCACTACATCCAGCAGCTAAAAGTGAGCTCCATAACATTTGAACACCCTTCACGTGAAAATGCAGTAATATACATTCCTTCAAGCTACTGTGTGTCCAACCTAAATATCATCAGTATGAAAGTTTACAACCTTGAAATAAAAAAAATGTTCACAACAGAAACAAATCTTTCCTGTGATTACAACTTTTATCAGATTTATAGCACAGTGCTCTACTTTTCATAGAAAATATGAAATAACTTTTTATAGAAAATATGAAATAACTGGTATTTTTATAAATTGAGTTCTTGCTACAGATTTTATGTTGGCTACATTTATTTCCCATTGTAAATTATGTCTAAGTTTGTGCAGTTTTACTGCATTGTCTCTCTTCTTACTTTTTACAGATCTCTACGTTTCCGATTCCATTTTCTTCTTTTGGATCGTTCTATTTTTCTTGCTTACTTTTGACTTGCACTTAGTGCTAAAATGTCAGTCTTATTTGTGCTCAGCTTGAGGAAGCAAAGTACTCGATAGCTTCTCATCACTGCCCCTCTGTACTCCAGAGGCTGGCTTCCAAAGCTGGGGCGTAAGTGGGGAGGAGAGCTAAGGAAGGACCCAGTTCAGGGAGTTAATTACATTTGCTAGAGTGGTCCCGTTTCATTTGCAATCCTGAGCAAAGACGCTTTGGCTCTTTTGCAGTGGTTTGAGTAACAACTTCCCTGCACATGGCTCAGAAACTCCAGCTCAAGGCAGTATGTGAGGAACCCTCCCCCTTGCACCACAGTCGCAATGGTACAACACCGTTCCCAAAATGCCTGCTTATTTTAATAATGCTGATTCTACAAATGAACACTTACCCTAATGCTGTTTCTGCATTGTGCTTGGTCAAGGACTTCACAGTCTTCATATTCTAGGAAGGATGCAACTATATTTACATATGCATGAAATACATTGAACTTAAGGAGAGCGGTCAGATGTGACACTGCTAATGGAGACTCTCCTCTCAGCAAGTGTGCAGCCACTGCTTAATGACCATGAGCACGGACCTTCTCCAGGAAGGAAGAAAATACTGCACCCCACTTCCAGTTAAAAACACCAGATTTGCTTAGCCATGGACTTTATGGATCTCTGTAAACTTCACCCATAAAGTCCCTCATGGCATTAAGAATCCTTCACAGACCAGATAATTTCCCTGACTTCCCTTTGCACTTCTTTCCTCCTCCCCTGCTGCAGCCATCTTATTTCTCCGTCTTACAAAATGTTCCAAATACACAATGTGGTCTGCCCGTGTTTGTTCTCAAGCAGAGGGATGGGGGCACGGTGTCCCCTACGCCCGCAGTGCTTGGCTGCATCCCGCATGCAGCATTACCATGCCACAAGGGCCATCGCCACTGGCAGGACACATGCATGCAACAACATGACATAAAGGCTTATTTGCGTTATTATAAGGAACATAGCCTGGCTTTATGGAGCTGGCTGCGTGGCGCATGGTGGGTTAGGGAAGCAGGAGAGCCCCCAGGTACTGCTCCCGATGCTGCTGCCAGCGGCGCTGGGTGCTGCCCAGCGCAAATACCATTGAGTCATCGAATGGTTTGGGTTGGAAGGGACCTTCTGCAGATCATCTAGTTCCAACCCCCCTGCCACAGGCAGGGACATTGTTCACTAGCTCAAGTTGCTCCAGATCATGAGTAAAACCCCAAGACCTTGCAAAGCAGTGCCGCTGTCAGGGGGCTGTGCCATATACCCACTGCCCCCAAAAGCAGGAGAGCTGTGGCAGGTCTCTGGCAAGCAGGACACGCGGGCTGCACGGCCCGCTCCCCAGTGGTAAATCAGGTGAACGAGGTCTCTGCCTTAACATTGCAAAAACGCACACTTATGTAAAAATATGATCAAAGTTTTATACACGTAGAATTTCCTAACAATAAATCACATAAATGGATATCTACACAGGGTAATAAAACTGAACAGATTCTAAACTGATCGGTAAAGTTGCTCATAAATTGTTGTTTTTAGCAAGCTGTAAACAAAAGCTGTATAAATACCAAGTGAGCCTTATAATGTAACTAGGTACACAGAGAAGTGCTCCAGCTGCTCTGTTTCCAGAGAAAATGCACTGGTTTTGGACAATGTTTGGAACTCTTTTGTTACTGCCCAGCATAAACATTAGATCTCCTGCTTGACATACTGGCAACAAAGGGAGAGGAAGGAGTAGAAATAAATGCTGCCGACTTTGTTGTCTCTCATGGTGTTCTCCTCCTTGCAAAGGTTTACATGACATTATGTACCTGTAGTTTGATGGGGCTGTGTGAGGCACATCTCTGTGCTGTCTGTATTTTATTTAATTGCATTTCAACAAAACA
Organism: Falco rusticolus; assembly: GCF_015220075.1. Lineage (NCBI taxonomy): Eukaryota > Metazoa > Chordata > Aves > Falconiformes > Falconidae > Falco > Falco rusticolus. The sequence continues at coordinate 51,841,230 of NC_051195.1, read as the reverse complement.
AAGAAAGCACATATATATTCATGCAAACCATGCACTAAAAGTAATACTTACCTGATAGGGACAGAAACTATGTGGGATTCCCAGCCCAGAAATCACGGAAGAACACACTGTAAATGATCATCTTTTTCGAACACTCATTTCAGAATGAAACAGAAATGATCATTTTAGCTGCCTGTCCGGAGGTGAAATACACAGCCAGCGAGCCCCCAGCACAGGACCCGCAGATTAGGTTACCCGCACAGAGGACTTCGAACCTGCCAGGGAAAAGCCCTTCCCAGAACGTGTGCTTCAGGTGGTGAAGGCAGAGATGTCAGCTTTGATTTGAGCTAACAGAAAGGAATCTTTGGATGGAAAAGCTCCAGGACCTTTGAATTAAATGAAAGACCAGAACACTCTACAGAATGTCTGCAATAACAGTCTCTACAGAAAATTATGAGGAACTACATAAATCCACCCTCTTCCTCTTCACACAGGCTCATTAAAGCAGTACTGACTCTCTGGGCAGCTATAATTCTGCTGAGTGATACCCTGGAATCACCCTGTCAATACCCAGTGGTGTGCTGCCTCTCCAACTATCTGTGCCCCTAATATTCCTCTCTTTGATGGGATTTGCTGACCTTTAATCTGATGCTAGTTTACTCTCATCACTGAAGTGCAAGTCAGAGAGCAATAAAACGGCAACCTCACTGATTCAAAAGGGAGAGCTAAAGCGCCACTAACTGTGAATCTAACCTTTCGTAATGGCTCTCCCCTTAAAAGGGGAAACACGAAGTGCAAGGCAGCTAAAACAAACAATATTTAATGCTGACTACAAGATTTATTGCAGTCCTCTTTGCATGAGTATTAAATTGGAATTTCAGGGCTGTAAACTGAGGAAGAGGAGAGGAACAGCCAGTGCAGACAGAACCACGGCCCCACGCAGCACTGTCCCCGCACCCCAGGCACCACGGGCACCGAACAGAGCAGGGCATCTGCAGCCAAAAGGCACGGGTAGAGACATGGGGGACAGCCAGCAGGAGCTGACTGAGCAGAGAGACCTGACCCCAAAAGGGCAAGCGGGCCCTGAGCAGCGCAGGGACGTGAGAAGCGTAAGCTGCACTCCTGATGTGAGGGAGATGCATGCACAGGCATGTGTGAGCAGCATCTCCTGGGGGGCCCAGCACTGGAACTGGTGCTGGACAGCCCCGGGGAGCAGCCCCCGGCCCCACAGCCATGCACCACACGGGCTGCCAAAACAGAGAGTTGCCCAGCCCCTCGCACCACCCCATGTCACTGCGGGATGTGCAAAGCACCCGCAGTGTCATCATGGCCCTTAAACACGAGCCGGGGTCACCAGGCAACAAGAGCCCTCGTGCTGCTCAAGAGGGCACAGGGTGAGGCTGCCCATCAGGATGGGTCCCTGGGCACAGACAACAGAGGACTGCAGCAGGGACACAGGAGGGATGGGGAGCAGTTTGTCCTGATCGAACCCCTCCGGCTGCATGGCCCCCGAAATGGGTCTCGCTGGGAGAAGGCACCGTAGCACATCTGTTGTAAGAGGGAAATCAAGTGGAAATTAAGGTTATTCTCAAAATGCTGGTGCTCTTCCCCAAAGGAGCCACTGGGGGCTGTTGCATGGCCTCTCCCCATCCCTTCAGCCCTGAGCACGGGGGCAGCTCCAGCCCACAGCTGAGCCAGCGACCCCTCGTCCAGCTCTGCTCACCATCGTCCAGCAGTGTCACCAACAGACGCAATGATCAGTATGGCCTGTCTCTACATGTGCCGCGCAACACCTCCACCTGTTCTTTTACCTACTCCAGACACGGCAGGAAATCACAACTTGCAACGTGAGCCAAATTTTCCAGCAGATCCATGCACTTTGCCTGTCCCAGAGGGGCTCCTCCTGCACTGGTGGGTCAGGGTGCGGGAGCACCACGACTGCTGCCAAGTTAGTGCCTCCTCAGTTCCATGGCCAGCACTCGGGAGCAGTGCAACCAGTACCTCCAACGGCATCCCGGGCTGGTAGAGCGCATGCACAAAGCACGCAAATAAAGGAGACAAATCTCACACATTGTACACACACGGATCAACAGAAACACACTGAAGTCACATCGCAAAGTAAAAGAGAAATTATTGCATAACAAATTTCTCTCCAGCTCTCTGGGGAAAATAAAGACTGACAGCTTTGGGTTTAACAGGTGCTGCTAGAAGATGAGCTACTTATTAATACTGCTAGGAAGGAAAAGGATGATAAAAACTATAATGTGATTAATTATTTATGTTTACGAGCATGATTTTTAAGAGTTACAGTTTGTCATGCAAATCGTTTGGTCTGGTTTGACTCAACACATCAAACCCCAGAACGTGCCTGAGGGCTCTTCACAACACGTGCAGCAATTACCATGCCACTAACTGGGCAGCAGAGCCACGGTCCAGGCGACACTGTGCTGCCCCAGCCCTAAGCCTCCTCCCTGCTTCCACAGCAAGCATTTCCCTGCCATTGACAAACATAGTGGCAGCATTTTCAGAGGGAGAAGAGACCAAACCAGAAGCTTCTCATAGGCATAAAAGCCAGGAAAACTCTTGCAGACATTCTCGTGGCATGAGTCCCTTTGCCGGCAAACCGAAGGCAGAGCAGAGGAGGTGGGAGCCCTGGTCCTCACCGTGGTCCCTGGTCCCCATCCAGCTGCATCCCCGCAGTGATGACGGCAGCAGCTGGTCCCTCCGGTGCTGCAGTGGCATGCAGGCACAGAACGCAGCAACCAGCTCCTTGGCACCGGGGTCCTGCCCCGCAGAGCCATGGCACCCAGCATCACCAAACCAGCGGTGGATTTGCATGTAGCAATTACTGCACAAAACACCACCCAGCACTTCTGAAAAGAAAATTGGATGCGTACATTTGCAGAAACTCACAAAGACAGACTTTGTCAAACCTAACAGGCACTGATAAGGGGAGAGCTTTTATAAGGGATACTAAGAGATGTATTAGACGAGAGCTAGGCTGAATACAAAACAGTATTAGTAAAAAAAAGAACAAAGAAAAGGCCTGCTCCGCGTAAGAACTGGCAATACATTAAAAATTTAAAACCTGGCACGACAAATCTGGATACTCCCTGCAGAAGACAACTGATATTAATGAACAGGCCTGTGCATTCATTGTCTAGAATCCCAGAGGAAAAAAATAATGCTGGTTACACTGAATTTTTTAAAGAGAAATTCTTCTCTTCACGAACAGCTCCTCCACCAAATCGCCAGATTACTCCTGGCAGTTTTAACCATCTAAAAACATTCACCTGCCCAAGCACCAGATTCACCTGAAGGCCTCTCATTTCTGCACGCAATTCCTCAGCACAGGACTTCCCCAACGAGCATTTATTTATTCAAGAAGTGCTCAGGCTTGGCTCAGCGCCATCCCCCAGCCCCAGAGAAAACTGCTCCTTCAGGACAAAGCGGGTTTTGGTTCTGTAACGTTTGACCTGGCAGCGCTCGAGGAAGGCTGAAGGAAAGACAACACGGGCTCCCTCGTTTGCGGGTCCCTGCAACACCCAGCCTGGATTTGGGTCTCAGAGTCACTTTTGCGACCAGGAATCAAAAACCAGACAGTTGGGAAATGCTGAGCACCGTGCACACTTCTCCGCTAATGGACACAACATCAACACTATCTGGGTTGTAATAAAGAGCAGGAGAAGCACCCGGTTGGTGGTTCCACTCGGTTGGCAAGCGTCATGTGAAAGTCTCCATAGGAAACCCCTCCAAGTTGTGTCGTAAGACCCGAGCGGCCACAAAGCCTCCCAGCTCCACAAAATGTGTCGTGGGAAGTGGAAACATTAATCAAAGGGAGCTGATGGAGAGAGGGCTGCGTTTCAGAAGGAGGAGCTGGGGGAAGCCAGGGACAGCCAGGGCACCCAAGCACAGCGATGCATGAGGGGCTCAGCCCCTCAGCTGAAATGGCCCTGCCAGCCCCAGCCCCCCAAGGGCTATCCCTGAGGTCCAGCTTCTCCTCTTTGCTCTCAAAGCCTGCATGGCTCCTCAGTGGAAGCAGCTTTGGGAGCACCCCATTATTGCAGTGCAATGCAAATCCTGGGGAAACCTAATGAGCACTGGAGGCTGATGGTGCCCACTGCACAGCTGGGCTGCAGAGTCCTCTCGGCCACAGGAGCGAGCCAGGACGGGCCTGGGAGCAGCGCTGGGTGGTGAGGGATGCATCAGCAGCCTTCTGCTCATTGGCTCCAAGCTGCGTTTTTCTTCCCTGTAAGGCTTTGGTGCTGTGTAATAGCCACACACTTGAGCGCACACAACAAGCAAAAGGCTCATTGTTATTGCTGTTGCTGCCACACTCCTTAGGTGGCTGGGTGTTTGGGTGGAAACCTACCTGCCTGCAGCAACGCACGGTGGAAGAAGCTAGGAATATCAGCAGTTTATACCAGGGTCACCCATGCAACACACAATTATGCTGGGGTGAACTGTGTTACCAGGAGTGCCTCGAGTTTTAAACTGTCATTAGAATATCGTGGCCTGATTTTAACAATACAGCAGCGCTTCTAATGATCTTTAAGGTAATTCGCTATTCAGACCCCAAGCAAAAGATGCAAATGTACCACTGAAAGCTCCTTATTAAATACCCACAGGCTACAGTTCTGTACAATAAGTGGTCCAGGTCTTTTTAGAACATCCTAATTAGATGAACAGAGATGCAGAAAAATGCAAAACCAGGTCATGCAGCAAAAATGTTAGGGGGGGGGGGGGGGAGAGAAGCTGCAAAACAACCCCCCTCCAAGCCCCTCATTAAATAACCTCCCCCACACTGCATCCCTCATTAAAACCTTTGCAGTGTGATGATGTGGAGCCAAAGGCTTCCAGCCCACCATCACCCCCAAAATAGAGGTGACTGTTATTGTTGAAGTTAAGTTTTCCGTTTATTGCCAGGGATATGTCTAAGTGATGATATAAATAATACTATGAATAATACATTAAGCAAAAAAAAAACCAATCTGAAATTAAATTTGCCTTGGGTTATCTCCCTTTTTACTATATACATACAGAATTATTATGCGCTAGGGGAATAAAAAAAAAAAAAGCTAGTATCAAGGTAACACTTTCTCCCCCTTTGAAACTAGCAAGAATTGCTACCCCTGAAAAGCTGCTGTCTTACACCACAGACATCAAGGCAGAACTTGCCTTCTCCCTGCAATAAGAGGATAAACTCAGAGACAGGTTTCAGGGCTGACTGGAAAGATTCTCTCCAGCACGACTCAAGCAGAGATGTTTGCTTTGGCCTGGCACGTCTGCATGCAAAGAAACGTGCAGCATCATTTGCAGGTGCAGTGAGGTTCATCGGACCCTCCCGCCTGGCCTCGCTGGGATAATTTACTTTCAGTGCTGGGAGCTGGTCTTACATTCATTTGATCTTTATGTCTCCAATTTAGCTCAGATGAGTACCAGCCCTTTACTCACTGGCTGCTTAGCATTTAGCACTGACCTTGCTTTGATTTCCAAAACATTCCCACCACAGCCAACATAAGCAGAACAGGAATTAAGCAGGCTCACGTCAGGTGAAATCCAAACAGCATGCGGATACCAGACAAAGGAGAAGAGTGCTACAGCAGGAGCAGGGGCAGTGAATCGGGATGTGCACTGAGCTCAGGCACCTAGGTCTCTGCCCCAACCCTCTGCCAAAACTGCAGTGCGATTTTAGACAAACCACTTCTTCTCCTCATGCCTCAGTTTCTTTAGAAGGCGAGTAAGACTGTGGCACTTAGGTCACTCCACAAAGTCCTGAGGAGTCTTGGCTGAAAAGCACTAGGAACACTAAGGCAATCAGGAAATATCTTGGCACCTATTTCCAACCAGCCCCAAGGTAGCAGCGCCCCCAGTCCTCATCTCCTGTACCAAAAGCAAGCTGCTTCCCCTTTGAACACAGTGCCACCAGGCAATGGATACGGATTGGAGATCTTCTGAACTACTACCTTCTGAACTAGCACCTCCATCGGGTCCTTCAAGTGACTCTCCATGCCACTGGGGACAGGCATCCTGCTGTCAATCTGCTGCCAAGGCACTCCTAAAACCGAGGCACTAACGCAAATTACGGCAATTTACAGGTTGGTTTTGTCATGTGAACGTTAGGTCAAAGGCAACCAACTGAGACTGAAAAAACCCTAATTTCCTGAATTCTCAGAGAAAGAAAATCTGGGCGACTGATTACAGAGCCTGGGAGACTGTGGATCTAGCAATCTCCTCTGCTCTGCTCCCGTGGCAGCTAACTAAAGCACTGTCAACTTGGTCGATTTAGGTGGGGAGATTTGCATTCATTGTTATTTCCATAGGTGTTTCCATAACGCTAAGTGTAAGGTCTTTGGAGCCAATGCACACTGGCTTTTCTTCCTCCTCCACCCCATGCTCTGTGCTGGGAATCCTGGGGAAGGAGAGGCTCTGACCCTCTGTCACATCAGCTCCACAGGGCAACAGGCATCACCTTGGCTTTCGCCGTGAATTCCCAAGCCTTGGCTGGGAGTGACGCTGGGAAAGAAATGGTTAACGCACTAATTACCATAATTAAGAGTTGCCAATTTAATTATAGCTGAGAATATTAATGCTGTAACATTTGTTGGAGTGCAGAAAACAAACCTTTAATGCACAGACTTTGTTCGCAAACATCCAATGGAGCCCTCCTCCACTTCGCTTGGTGCTTCAGCGCTGACACAACAGCGATAGGTTCAGATTGAAGAACTTGTCAGCAATCAGGCAGGAGGAGGCTAATTAGCTGGCAGGTTAATGAGTGTGATGGCTCTTGACAGCATTTTGTTACAGCCTCTACTGTATTTAAACAATAAATGATTATTACTTAAACGCAGTGGAGACAGTCTTATTAGGAGAGCTAGACCATATATTTATTTTCATAAAACTGAGACTAATTCCTTAGCGTAAAGAATGAAATGTAAAATTTTGGCTGATTATAGTCTCACCTCTGAATCTCCAGGTTATCTTGTCAGAGGAAGAGAGCAAAGGTTTTAAAAGTCTTTGTGCTCTCCATGAGAAGGCATTATACACTAGCACCAAACGTCTTGATGCCCAGGTGGCTATAAAACATGAACAGTAGTGATGCAATTTAAAGAGCTACCTTGTTTGCCAGCCAGAAGAAAACACACATAACAAATTCTTTCACATTTTCACCCTGTGTTTTTAGCCTCAATCCCTGTGTGCAGTAAGTGCTGGGGCTTCACCATCCCCACCGTCTTCAGACTCAGAGCAGGCTCTGTGTTTTTCTTCCTTTGGCAACTGGGATTTGGAAACAGGTGGTGAAGTAGAGGAGTAGCTCTGTGGAGAGATTAACCCATTTCTCTGTCCATTTAAGGGGGGAAGGGGGACATCTTACAGCACTCTTGTAGTCCATAAACAAAACGAGAACGAGAAGGGAAGTTTCTACATCAAAAAAATCCGAAAGCGCAGAAATACAGTGCCTTTCCTGCAGAAAAGGCAGGTAGGAATGAGCCACTGGCTGTAGTCTGAACTGTATTTACAGGACAGGCAATTGCAAATACGTGTCCAGAAAAACCTTATCTGAAGAGAATTAAATTGAATCCGTGGCTGTGTAATAATAAGGGAGGGTTATTTCAATTTAATATTTAGTGTTCCCTAGGAATTTGTACATAAACATGGAAGAAACAAAAGGCCTCACCTGCTGAGACTAATACCATTTTCGAAATTATTTTTGCATACATGAAAATGATTTGTGCCCCTCAGTGCTGCTGCTGAACACGTGAATAAAAATAGAAAAGGCTGCAAACTCCTCAAATCCTGCCTAATCCTTAATACCACAGTTTACATATTTAAGATTCAAAATACCACAAGCTAAGTAGCATGTAGCAGCAGTAAATGGCCGGCTGCCAGCAGCGTCAGGTAAAGGCAGACACCATTGCGGCTCCTCCAGCAAACGCCCGAGCAGCCCTGCTCCCATGAGATCCCGCTGCCTCGGGACGGGGGGCTAGGGGGCTAGGGGGCTAGGGGGCTAGGGGGCTAGGGGGCCGGCTCGCACCCGAGCTGCCGGTGCTGGGGCTTTCTCACCGCAGCAGATCGGCTAGCAGCACTGGGGACAGCCAGCTGGGGTGGAAGGAGGCAAATCCCCTGGCTAGCCTCCCCAGCTGCCCCGGCAGCGCTGGGCGAGAGCCCTGGCAACAGAAATGCATCTTGCCTCGCCAAAGCCTGGCCTCGTCGTTCCTGGGGACAAACCCTGCTTACGAAGAGTCACCTGAATTCTGAGCCGTGCCCCCAGTTCCTTTCGGTATAAATAGCGCGCACAGAGAGCTCGCTTACATCACCCGCAGCGAGTGCTCATCATGCGGCAGCCACGCACGGACTGCGCACCAGCATAAAGCCACGTCGAGCCCAAATTAAACCTGCATTTCGCAAGCCTTGCCAAACAAGGCAGGCTCCTTCCTTCCGGACCTGAGGATCTAAAGATCACACTGCACTATTAAATACTGATAGGTTTGTAAATACACAGGACTCGGCAACAATGCAAAACTTTCCCTACAAAGCTTTTGAACACCTCGGCTGGAAGGGGCTTACCCAAATTTTATTTTTTTACATTAAAGTATTAATAGCGTTTGATAGAGCAACTGTAACCTAACACCATCCCAGGAAAAGCTGGCATCTGGCAAAAATCACCAGACTCTCTAGCTGTTTAAATGAGAATATTCTTCAGTCTGAAAAATTATTTATAGAGGGTTTTTTTACTACCCTTGTATACTGCAATGTTATTTCCTTTCCCACACACTAGCAAAGTCCATTTTCACAACTGCTATAAAGCGGCATGTTCACAGCTAGTAAAACAACTCAATAAATAGCCTCACGAAGCTATAGCTGTCTCATATCCTTTCCTCAATAAAAACAGAGGTGAACTGCTTATTTTCAGCAGCACACTATAAGAAGACAGAAGCATTATGACTGCTCATACATTCTGACTATCATTTGCCACAAGCTATATCTGTCAGCATTAAATAAAGCTGCATTATAAATGTAAACAAAACACCCACATCTACAAAATGAGCTGTCCGCCATTGCTAGAGGCATGAATTGAACCCGCTTATTGACTCAGCTTGCTCTTTTTATTTATTCTCCTACAAAGACATGCATTTACTTTACCCTACAAGCATAGTGGGTTTAGGGGCGGTAACTTGTCTCCTGCACTAGCTGAAAAGGCAGGTTGGTGACAAATGCAGATCTTAATGGGAACACCATTAGGTGGGCAAACATTGAACTATTATTGAAAAACTGATTTATTTTAAAAGGTTATCCTAGACCAAAACACTACATCATAAATAATTTGCAGGATCAGTCAAGTGAATTTATACTTATGATTTTTTTTAAAAAGGTAATTCATTGCAATCAAATAATAATGCCAGTTTGAGAGGAATTACACTCAAATATCAACTGCTCAGAATTTACAGTCTGAAGAGGTTAAAAGGTGCTCAGCTCTACAGCGGCACATATCAGGCTTGTTCTCTGACAGTACGTTATACATCTTTCTAGACTAGAAAAAAGTTCTGTCCCTGTCAGACAAAATTCACCTTTGCACAAGACCAGATCAGCACTCGCAGACACCTACAGCCTCCCCGGGGGGGAGCAGCCAAGTCCCCCGTTGCCAGCCCCCCAGCCAGTGGGCCCCGGGGGCACAGCACGCAGCGGGGAGAGTGCGCAGCAGCACAGGACCCGGCTGTGCCCCCCCAGCACTGCTTTGGGGTGGGCGAGCTGGTGGGGCCCCCACAAGCAGAGAAGCCCCCCGCCGGGGCTCAGGGACAGCGTGGGCAGCAGGACAACAGGGCCGAAACCCCGGTGCACGAGCTGCAGAGCTGCTGGTGTGCCCAGCTCTCGCGCCGGATAACACGAGTTGTATAAAAATACTGCATGTTCCCCAATTAATAGTTGCAATCAATTATTCATACAGATAGTCACATTTCTACAAAGAAGGGAGAATAATTATAAATAATGCATTGGATATGAGGGAATGGATTCTTTTTTTACAATATGCTATATAAGAAAGAGTGGTTTCACCAGAATTATAAACAAATAAAGTGGGCCCATCTCTCAAATGGGCCTCAAGGTCCATCAAACTCCGGACTAAAACTTGTAATAGTGGAGACACAACTTTCCTGTAATAAAGGCAGCCGTTAAAGAAATTTCCGTAACATTCCTACAATCTGGCTCTTTCACCCTCACACCTTAGAGGAAGCTGAGCTTTGAGATAGCTTTTCTTCTGTCAGGTAGCGGTGCCATTAAATCCACCAAGATGTTCTTCCTAGGAAAACTCACCACAATTCCAAAATTATCTTTGCTATATATGATTGGAAATAGCTGTCGTGTGGGAGGGTGCTGAGATGTCCAGCCCCACCAAGTGCTCTGCCTGGGGGCACCATGGATCTCCTTTCCCCTCCCTTCCTGCCTCGCCCCCCATCACACACCATTCGCTGCAAGTGCTCCCCGAGAGAAAGGAGTTACGCTCAACAGTGCCGAACGGCGCATGGGGCTCCTGACACACTGATCACGGCCAAAGTGGGACCACGAGCACTGCTCGTTTGACTGCACATAAAGCAGATTTTGAATCTGGGTCTCTCACGGCTGCCGTGTGATATTGCTCTTCCCTTTCTCTCCAGAACCCAGCAGAGAAATTCAAAGGCAGCTTCAGAAGGGAAAGGGAGAGTGAGAGCCTAAGTTAAGCAATCGGATGATGCTGGCACAAGTCCTCTCGTTACACATGGGGGCATCCCTCATGAATGGACAGGAACAAGTGTTCCACCGTTTCACATCATCCATTCTTCCAGAGGTAGATATTAATTATTCCTGCTTTTCCATTTTAAGATAAGCTTGTTAACAAGAAAATATAAGGTAGCTCGGAGCAGCTATCCATTGGGTTGCCTGCATCAGAGTTTATGACGTTTACAGAGAAAAAGAAAATCAGTGTAAGGAGTAGCAGAGAGTAATTAATGTATTGTAGTGTGGAATTTCCACTTCCTACTTCCATTTAAATCAAATAAAGCTTGGCAGTGCCAGAGTAAATCAAGGGGCAGCCACCAGGGAGAGGGGATCGGCAGAGGCATTAGAGCCAGATCCAAACCCGTGCTTCACCCAAGCTCCTACTATTATTACTTGTGCAAAGCAAATATTCAGCCTCCAACCCTAAATCATTTCAATTCCTATTTCCAAGTATAATTTAATCTTTTTCAGCGACACTTGATGCTTACTTCATCACAGCATAATGACAGATTAAAAAGTTGTTGAATTAAATATTAAAGAGGACTTCAGGCAGTTCTGCATTTTTAAGGAATAACACAGATTGGAGATGAAATGAGAAGCCCAAATGCATATTTTATTCCAAAAGGAAAGAATACATATATTTTTCCTCCAGGCCACCTACTTTGTAATAAAACATAGGGCAGGTTTTTATTTAGTGGATAAAAGCATGATATAGTATTATAGGATTCATATCACTGTAAACTGGTACCATGCAATGGTGTCAAAGCTAATGACACCATATGATCAAACACAGTCCTTTGTTAAATATATATGTGCATCTGTACTGCGCATCTCTACTGTGTATAACTCTATATAGTCATTTACAGTATTTTCATTAGACTACTTAAGCACAATTTATTGACTCTCAGATGTGAAAGTTTATCTTGTGATGACACCTCCTGCATGACATCAAAGCACAGAATGCAAAATGTAATTTAAACTATTATTGAAATATAAATCATTCCAAGGAAAATTATGTCAGCATATGAATAAAAAAAGTTACTTTAAATTTAAACTGTAGTTTAAAGTGTCTGAAAGTCTTGAAGAGAGATGACAACAAGTTTGGAACTTTAAAAGAAACCTCCACAATTTGATGAAAAGAAGTCACAAACTATTGTATTGTAATAGATTAAGAGATCAATCCTTACGTATAAATGGATTAAGGAGCACAACTTTTATTTTTTACCTACGTATTAATATTTCTCCCTAGTGACCATACATAACACCTTCCATATCTGTATCTCCATAGGCGTACAAGTCACAAATCTTGCTTTCCTTCTGTAGTGCACATGATGCACATGTGCACATAGATGGCAGAAGAAGAGTCTGGAGAAACCCAACTGCTGTAGAGTGAATACGGTGAAATCAGAGGTGTCATCTGGATGCAGCACAGGGCAGACATCATTGTCAGCACAGCTCTGATACACCCTGTTTCGTACATGGAAACATCCACGAGGGCGGGAGGGAGACGGGGACGCAATGGGCAGTGGCGGAGCAGGGTGGCCTTCATTTAAACACACATGTACCATAGTTCACAGCTGATCATCATTAAGACCAGGGTGGGAGTACTTCGATCCACATCCACCCACCCACCCAGGCACTCTGCCTTTCTACGCTCGTATTTTCATGTGAAGTTTACTCAGAAAACCCAGGAGATATTTTCACACGTGGTTTCACATCCCTTATTTGTGCCGTCAGCCAAAGGAGTCTCCGGCATTTTAACGTGGGTGTGGGATGAGGGTTGGCAATGGGGGGGTCTCGCAGCACTGCCCCATCAGCGGGGACCTCCGCTCTCGGCAGCAAAGAGGGCAAAATTCCAGGGAGAAATGAGCCGTTTTCCACCATTAGTCCTGGCACCAAGAGGAGCAATTTTACTATAGAACTAAAGGCTTGGATGCTGGAACCACACGAAAAATCACTGGAAAATAAACAAACAGAAAGACTCCTGCTCTTCCCTGGCAGAGCCAGGCCTGGCAGCCCCGCAGAGGCCGCCCACGCAGGCCCCAGCCCCATGGCCCCGCGGCCCCTCCTCTCCCACCGGCCCCCCAGCAGTGCAGGGCCAGTCCCCCAGCCCGGTGCCACCGGAGGGGGCCCAGTGACAGCACCGAGCGACACTGGCAGGCAAGAGAGGGGCGCGAGGGGCCATGGCAGCCTGGGACACCTCGCACCAGGCCAGGCCGTGGCCTTCCCGCCGGGCAGGGCTTTGCTGGGTTGGGGGCTGGCATGGGCTGCCCGATTAGTGGGATATTATTAATTATTATTGCCGTTATTAATACCAAAGGGATCTTGGCTGTCTTTTTGTCAGCACAACCACTCTGCCTTTAAGTCATTAAGCCACAGAACAATAACGGCGGGCGAGCCGACAAGAGAAATGCCATTGTTCCCTCTCCGCAGCCTGAGCGGCTCGTCCTGCTCCCATGTAAATGAACTTAATGCTCTTCATTCAGGCGCACTCGGAGGGTTCTCATTTACTGCCTCTCTCTCTGTGACAGCATTTTCTCACCAGCCCTGACTGCATAATTAATGCAAATGCAGCCTTAGTGTCATGAGCTGGGCTCCTTTGGTTTACTTTGGTACGACACTTACAGAGGAATATTAACTAGAGAAAGCAGCATCACAACAGGGGTGGAAAATCAGCCTGTCAGGGACTCATTCCAAATGCCACGGAAAGGAGAGCGCCTTCAAGATTGTTTCATCAAGGTGATTGAGAACAAAAACTACTGAGGAAAATTCGAGCTTACATTTATGAGCTTCTCCACATACATTATTTATATCACCCGAACCTATAGGAACACTATTTCCAAGCACACATTCATACAAAGACACTGTTTGGGCTGAGAACTGGAATTAAACGTACACACACGAACGCCCGGTACTGGTCACAGGTAGCAGAGCACTGCCCAGGACGCCCTTTGTGTGCATGTTCGCCTGCTCATGGGAAGTTCACGGGCATTAGGATTTATTCTAGCACAACTCTACATATGCTCGTTCCTCAAAAAGGTCAGTGAGTCGCACACCCGATATAGCCCTTTGCAGGGATAATCCTGCATTTTAATCCTGCCTGTTCCAATCAAAATTGGCTCTGTTCGTTGGTGGGTTTTTTTCTTTCCCAATAAACCCCACAGCAGTTCTGCACTAAATACACAAGAATTAAAGCAGGAGAGCAGGATTCTGCTGCATTATTGGTACTTTGTACCAAACATCGCAAGAAGAGCATGCCTTTCTTTCCAGAACAGCCATGCTGGAAATGTTTATTCAAATTAATTCTGCTTGTATTTCACTACCAGATAGTGCTCTGTCTTGTATTTTTGATCTGTAACAAAACTAAATTTGCAAGCACTATATGTTTATTTTGTTTAGCTGTTTACTGCTGTCTATTCTTTAGTTACACTGAAAGACACCTCTTTGTATGTTTATTTTTCAGAATTTGGGGATTTTTTCATAACCTTTCTTTATTGCCTAGTGCTTCCAGGCACACCAGCACTGGTCAGAGAATTTCTGAGAATGCTGCCCTTTACTGAGCTGCTAATACTATCGTTCACAAAAATATGCACCAGATTCCTCTCTCCTCCTCCCCCCATCAGTGCTAATTTAAAGAGCATGAGAATGTTAGCAGTAATAAACATGAAGTCTGTTATCCGCTCTCCTGTGCTGGAGACTTACTGGGTCACCTTTTCAACCTTTTCAATGTGTCTGTAAAGACTGGAAGCCACCTCTTTTTTGACTAGGAAGCTGAGATTTTGTGGTGCTCCTAAAACCTGAAACTTTAACAAAACCAGCATGCAACACAGCAAATCCTGTTGCTAAATCCTAAAAACCAGTGACACCCCGCGTGCTGAATCAGAGCGAGCTGATTCTCCACTTGTTTACTTCCCAGTGAACAGACAAATCAAGCCCTGCAAGAGGACACACAACTGATCTGTGGGCAGCTCAAGCGAGGGTGAACGTGTTTTGTCACCTGAGTGCCTTCGGATGGCATGCAGCACCGTCACCATCCCTCTTTGTCCAGGATTAGTGCCCACAAGGAGTGCAGCCACCCCAAAGGGGCTGTGCAAGGGAGCTCTGGGCTCCGGGGCGGGAGGGCAAGCCCTGTGGTTGCAGCCACTGGGGTCCAGGCCACACAAAGTGTCACCCACCTCCAGACACACAGTGTTTGCCCTTCAGAAAGTGACACAGCTGATTATGTACAGAGCTCAAGTGCAAAGGTTTCCTTCTTTCTTTCTTTTTTTTTTTTTCCTTGCAGTCCTTCAAAACCAAAAGCATTCTGCACACCCCAGGCTTCAACGTTCACATGCTTTACTCCCATCAGTGCAATTAACAAAAGCAGCCGCACTCTGCGTGCCAGAGTCGTGCCCCCCGAGCTGTGCCGTGCCGTGGCGGGCAGGCAAGTCACGGCAGGGCAGTGACTTGATTCCCCAGGCAGGCAAGGAATCCGGCTTCCCCAGGGTCAGGCGTTGGCCATGGGGTAGCCTTACACCTCGCTGCTACCCAGTGACTGGGGACCTCACCAGCTTAATTGAATATACAATAACTGAAAATAATACCTTTATCCCCTCTAATATACCATACAACTGAATGGATCAAAATGAACATGCCAGTCAAACAGTTTATTTTAGACAGGAAACAGTCCCGCAGACCATTATTACAAATTAAAGGTATTATATTGAAGTCATTTTTAATCCCTTATAAATGAATAACCCTTCTACCAACATTAAATCATTTTCTTCTGCAGAAGTAACATTTCCTCTCCGTGGCACAGGATATATTCCCCCACAGATCGGGGAGCTATCCTTCCATTAGAGCTGGTGGCGGCTGATTACACCGCACCAGGACTCATAAAATTCCCACAGAACTCGCACTTGCGTCTTCCCAGGGCAGAGCTGCCTTATCTCATCCATAAGCAATAATGCCACTTTATTTTCAGTAATCAGCACACAGATGATTATTTAGACGCAGCCTCATAATCCTCCTCGCACCAACTACGGAAAATCTTGATTTGAAATCTGCAGTCGAGGAATTCCACCTATTGCAAACGTGCGACGTGGGAGCTTAGCCCCTCTCTGTGCTGCGGTGCAGGAAGGCTGTCTGGGATTATTTATATTTGTTAATCTAGACAAAAAGTAGAACACGAGTCTGGGAAAAGAGTGAGTTCAGACAACTTTTAGCATCAGCCATACAATGTCCATTTCGGTACAGCTCTAATAGGGCATCAATATTGTCATTTTAAACTCGGGATCAGTACACAAATGTGCCATAAATGGGAAAATCCCTTGTGATACTAGTGTGAAACATGCAGCTCATTGATTTTGTTCTTGATGGTCTGCTATTAAACTAGCGAACATGCTGACCTTGTGTGCAAAGGCAGAATAGTGTGCATGCAACATAAAGTTGAAAAACAGCTTTAAAATGACTGTTTAAGACTGTAGACTACAAACCTTAAAATATAGACAAGCATTCCATAGTTTATTTTAAATTGGCAACCACAATTTAACAAGCTATTCTAACAAAGGATTAGCATAGCATGTGCTTTTCTTTAGCCATCAATTATGACACAGGGTAATGCAGGGCACAACTTAAGTGTCAAATTACAATATGCTATACAAAACCACTTTACAACACTGCCTTCTGTTTGCTTAGCAATTACTGCAATGCACACTGCTTTACGTGGAAAGCCTTGGTCAGAATACTTCCTGAGAATTATTCTACATGTGCATGTACTTAGAGATTAGAAAACGTTGGCTGCTTCTTTACCATATTTCCACCATTTAAAAGAAGGAAAAAATATGCCGGTATTTATTTTTAGGCTCTAATTTCACATAAAAATTCAAGTGCGTATCTTTGTCACAGATTCCATTAGATAAACGTTTTTATTTTTTAAAAATTGATTAAATATTGAATATTTCCACCAGATGAAAACAGTAATTTCCATTTAGCTCAATGACAGTTTCAGATACTTGATCTGTTATTAGGCATAAAATTAACAGGTTTATCAATTTCAAATATGGGATGATTGCATGCAGATACTGATATATGCAAAATACACAACGCTAAGAAGATGTGTGGATAATTTAGCAAGATTTAAAATCTTATCTTCACATAAATCAGTCATACTTACAAATGCCTGCCTTACGAATTGAAAAAATAATAAGAATTATATGTATTTTAAATAAGAAAGTTTTTATTATCCTTGTCACGTGAATATAGATTGTATTTCATGTGAATAGGGAGGGGGAGCCCCCTGTTTTAGCTATTTTTTCTGTTCTGCTGTCCTTTCTCCTGCATTTGCCTAAAGGCTCTCAGTAAATTACACTCCAAGTAAATGACTGTAATTTACCCGTTGAATTCCCTTGTTCAGGAAAAGCACACACCACACATTCCAGCGTTTCCACAGCTCAAATTTACCATTCTCGATGTCAAGAACAATCCACGGGCAGTAATTTGAAACTGTTTGAGCCTTCAAATAAGGGAAATTAGAAATGTTTTGAGAGCTAAGATTTTCAGTGAGGAGATAAAACCTGATAAAATCTGTAACAGTTCAATTCCTTCTCCTTTATATTTATAAACAGGGCATTAAATGTACTGTTAAGCCACTACCCTGATACCAGCTCAGCTCGGCCGATACTGCACAGGAAGCAATATTAGTAATGAAAGGAAAGCAGTTTTAATGAGCTAAAAATGTTTAAAGGCCTAACGACAAAAATAAATGTAGACGCCCTTACAGCCAAGCCGAGCAGCACACAGCGTGGCAGCCCCGGTCCCCCTTATGCCGGCGGCCAAACTCCCCGCAAATTCCAGCAGGCTGGAATTTCCCCCAAATTCCTGTCTAGGCTTAAATTCAGCTATTTGTTATTAGGCGGCTCAATCCTGAAAACATAGCCAAGGCTGTACAGCTAGGCAAATCTCGAAATTAAAATATTCTATAAAACAGGATTTTAATTAACATCTAGAGCGATTAAAGCAGAGAAATCCATACATGTTGGTGATGAATTATCCCACGCGGCAGTGGGGAATGTTCTGGGCCCGGTGACGGATTTGCTGCACGACCAGACACAAACACCTCCCCTTGCCTTACCACGCACAAAACCCCACCGTTAGCACACTCAATAACCGCAACCGCCTATTTCGCTCTGTCTAAAGGCAGGTTTTCATATGGTAAAACTGTTATAAATCCTCATTATCCTAAATAAAATTACAGCACTTTAAACATTTCCAGGGAGAACATTCTCTCTTCTAAACAACTACCTTAGCGAGTAATAGGAAGCAATATGGTTGCACTTGTGTCACAGTTGGAAGTCTTTTTAAACTGTCGCCCTGCTAGCAAACCAATTCTACATATTAAAATGAATGGATTGCTTATTTCAAGGGGAAAAATCATTTATAAAATCAAGACCATTATTAAGATACTGTGACTTATTTCCACTCTGGAGTGCATGAGAAACAGATAAATGCAGCAACCTATGCACACTGAAATGTCTTTTTTTTGACGCCACAATTTTCTTTTTCAAATGAGTCATCCATGCGTACAAGTAAATTAAAAATTGATCTAGATTCCACATGCAAGGAGCTGAAGTTTTTACACGTTTCCGTATTACAAACAAGTACAGATCTCACAAACATCTGGCTACAGGCTTTTATTTCTAAAACGTAAGAGATCTTCCTCCTGCCTTCCCTGCGAGAGACTCGCACTGCGCAAGCCACCCGAAGGCATACATGCAGTATTTAGGCTGGGTCGCTGTAAACATACCTGACCTGCAGCAGATTACTGTACATTTTTAGTGTGTAATTGGCTGACCTCCTCATCAGTTGTCGTCTTAGTCTGAAATAATACCCTGGCCTGGCCATATCTCCTATTTATTCAGGACCCCTTAACAGATTAGTTGTTTGGATTAAATCTAATCAGAGGTTCAGTTAACACACCACAGCAGGTTTGGGAGCGTGCACCTTGTAGTCACTGAGTAAATTATAGGAACCCTATAATTTGATGAGAACATGTGGGCATTTTTCCACAAGCTCATAAATTACTGATTGCTTTTTGTAGGTTTCATTGATACTAATGTGTGCTTCCCTCCATGCCTCTGCCCCAGATTGTTGCTGGCACAAACATTGCCACTTGGAAACCTAGTAAATTACTGAAACATGTTTAATCATGAGGTTTAAAAACTTTGCACATTAATGATGGGGAAGGCTGCTGCTCTTGAGCTGCAAAACAGCCTCGCTGTGGGTTGCCCAGGGCAAAAGGCTTCTAGCACAGACCTGCTTTCAAGTATGATGGCATGGCTCAGGATTAGCACACGAGATCTCAGATGGGGCTTTCCTGCCTGCAAACTCTTGCCTGTCACGGCTCCCATTTTTCTCCCATTTGGTCCCAGTCCCCAAACCAGACAGCAGACTGCACATGCTGTACCTTGTGCAATCCTCATTTCAATGGGAAAGGCAGCTAATAATAAAGCAATTAGCTGCTCAAGTGAGAAACCGCCAGTTTTGCTGTTGTCTTTTTTTTTAATCATTGAAAATTTCTCTGTTAATTTCAAGCCATTTGTAGTATCCGTTTTCGTAATTGCAAACCTGGATGAATTGTTTCTAGAAGTTGAACCATGGCTGATGCCAGCAGAACCTATGAACACATAAAAGCTCCAGTTTCTAATGTCACTATCAAGCCAAAAACAATTACACCCATTTGAATTATGGCAACCAATAAACTTAGATAATCACCATATGCAACATAACATTTTGGCACTTGAACTAAAAACTCTTGTAGACAACTATAGATTGCTGCTAATGTCGAGCGTTCTTGTCCTACCCAAGGCTGCCAATAGAAATGCCAAAGCTGCTGAATA
This sequence comes from Falco rusticolus, assembly GCF_015220075.1. Taxonomy (NCBI): domain Eukaryota; kingdom Metazoa; phylum Chordata; class Aves; order Falconiformes; family Falconidae; genus Falco; species Falco rusticolus. The sequence continues at coordinate 51,821,626 of NC_051195.1, read as the reverse complement.
CTGCTCATCCTCGTAATGTTGTCAGTGAATGGCACATTCACACAGCCCCCAATCCTCTCTTCCCAGGCATGGTCTTCTCCAGCTGCAGCTTAATTTCCTGTGACTTGCCTAATTACTGTAATTAAGGATTAATTGCCATTAATTATTCACACATAAGCTCATCGCAAATCATGGGGTAAATGTCTTATGAAAGCTGCCATACAAGCCATGTATAAACACACTGGGATGCTCCAGGCAGGAGAATCTATCACTCAGCCCTGAAGCAAATCTCTGTGCTTCTCTTACAAAAACAGCTATAACTCTCAGAAACTCGACAGTCTTTCCAGGTAAGCATTAGGTTACAAAGCATGTTTTCCTGTGGAAGCCACAACGGTTTTATTAGTACTATAAATGCTGTTTTATCTTTCCAACTGCTATTTTTATGTTTCCATTTTTATTCTACGGTGCTCAGTTTAGGACAAGCATTTGCTTGGAGGAGGAATGTTTGCAGTTGCTGCTCCCCCACCCTGCGCGGCGGCTGTCGGAGGTTTGCAGCGCAGCACCATGTGACGGGATCAGCATGCCAACAACAAAATCCGGCTCCACATCAGCCGCGGGACTGGGATGGAAACCCCCGGTGTTTCCATATTCCCAGCTAGTGAAGCCAGTGTTTGCATGCTGGGAGAACTCAGCATTCAGACATTCTCCGAGAGGGTAGCTTGTCCTGCAAGACAGGGCCAGGAAAAAACACCGAGCCCAGCAAAAACGATGGATGTGACAGAACCAAACCGGGAGCACTAATGAAATGAGCCCAGCATTACACTACCTAGCTTGATGGTTCCTCTGCTTTATTTTAACTGTCTTTGCCATTCACTTTCAAAGCAAGCAAAAGGAAGAGGCAGGCTTCTTTGTTAGTGTACCAACATAGCGTGGGACATTGGGAGCATGGGCACGTGGCGTTGGCTGATTTGTGTAGAGGGCACCAAAGCCAGCACCCCAGTTCCCAAAACTCTGTGTTACTGCCAGTCTCTCCCAGTTCCTTCGATGCCAGATTTAAAACTGTAAGAATTTGATTTAGCAGAATGAACTGCAGTGCTGTGGTGTGCTGTGCAAAGAGTCAAGGAGATCCTATATCAATGCTATGCATTACCACCGAAACACTGCCCCAGGAAATTTAAGTATAAGCAGGCAGAATGTTGTTCTAATTGTTATGTTAGTACCTTCTGCAGCAAATTAATGCATGAAACATTTTCATTTCGGTACATAAGTTTGTGTGTGTCTGAGTTAAACATTTATGTTAATGGACCTTCTGGCAGATCTGTAATGTTTCAAATACTCTTGTAGAACAGCTTTTTCTAAATACATCATTTAGCAGTTCTTTCCCCATTTTCTACCTGATCTGGGGGCATGCAGGAGGGGAAACTATTTCACAGTTTTAAAAACCTCCTGCTTGAGTAACTACAAAACTGAGCTGCGTTCAGGCAAGGTAGCAATTAAGCCTGCACTGCCACTAGCAATGTAAACTGTATTAAAAAAAAAAAAAATTAAATAAAAGGCACACTAATAGCCAGCATATGCTTACAATCATAACACCCTGCATCAGCATGCTGCGCTCCCCAGCCACCACAGGCAGGCTGCACCCCACTCCCTGCACCCAGTCCCGATCCCCATGGACCATGCTGGCCCCAAGCATCCTGCTGGGCTTCGGTGGGTGGTGCCTGCACGCCCACCCCCATGCATGATGGACCTCTGCCTGGGCCTGCCCTCTCGCCATAGCATGGCTCCTGGATGCTGTCACCATGCTGGCTGCCCCAGAAACCCTCCCTTGATCTCCATCCTATAACTCTGACAAGAAGACACGCACGCAGCATTGGGATGGCTGCCAGGATCTTGGAGCGTGCCAGGATGCAGGGCTGGGGGGCACGGAGCAGGGAAGGTGCCCTCTGCCCCTGGGGGTGATGGGCACTTCTGTCTGGTGGGGGCACGTGCTGGGACATGGCACACGTCCACATGCAGGGCTCAGGAGGCGTGAGGGCTGGCCCCAAACTCTCCTCCAGCCCATGCCCAGACCTCTCAAAAGCACGAGTGGGTCTCAGGACCATCCCCAATGCCTGTGGCCCTAGTGCCACATGTCTGCTCCCTGTTGGTGTCCCCTAAATTGATATTTCCCCATCTTTGGACACCTTGGTGCTCAGGCAGCTGCCAAGCTCTGCCATGTCGCTCTCCATTTATGGACTCCCCGCTCCCTCAATCTGGGTAGTTAGGGTTTCTGTGTTAATTGGAATAAGTGCAGAGACGGGAGTTACAGCCATAAATTTCCAAGCGCAGCTGAGGAAGGTGCTTCAGCAGACCAGTGCTGAGCCAGTGCTTTTGCCAGCATGGCCGTGCACCATGGCTCGGGGGCATGAGGAGGAGCGGGCAAGCAAGTGCCCCTGCAGTGGGTCTGCCCCAGCCCAGGGTGGCCTCCTGACCCCAATTTGCATGTTTCTGGGCCTTGTGGACTGGGATGGTGAAGGCTTCTTTGGGAGGTAGACACCCGGTGCCGAGCAGAAGCACGAGAGCAGAGCCTGCTTAGCCATCAATTAATGTCGCTGAAAGTACCTGGAAGGAGACCAGGTTTTACGGCCACAGCAGCCACCGGCGTGTCCCAGGGAAGGGGCGTATGAGGAAAGGTCTCTGCAAAAAGCCAAGCACTGGACTGAAGCTGGAGTGAGCTGGAGCCATCCCTGCTGCCTGCCCAGCGTCGCTGGGTCGGGGAGTGGGACTGTGACCCGCTCAGCGTGTCCCGTCCTGGCATGCACGGCGCCAGAGGAGGACACTGCTGGTGCCAACCGAGAGGTGCTGCGCTGAGGGTAGCCAGACCCAAGGCATGAAACCTCCTCCCAACTCGCATCCCGCTATCTCTCTGAAAGCAATACCTGTAAAAAATGGAACTTCTCTGACAGAAGCACTATTATTCTTGACATATGTGACTAAATATTACACAGTAAAAGCATTTTCCCCCGTGAATTAATTACATTTCACTCCCCCCCACCCCCCCCCGTAAAGGCTTTCACTGTCCAGTGAAGGAGGCCCTCCTCTCCTGAGCAGATATGAAATTTGGCAAGCCTCATTTATCCTGAAATTTATAATTCAACAGATGCTTTTGCTAATGCTTCTTGATAACGTTGCAGCAGAAATACAAGTCTTAATTTCTGGGCATGGGAGGCTGAATGCGAATATAAGTATTACTATTATTTTTTTTATCCTGCTTTTAAATATTACGCTCTGCATGGTTTCCAAATCAGTTTAAACTTTCCTGGAAACTTTTATAATAAACAGTCCTGCTACATAATTTGATGTTTTTAAATGAAAGCATCCAAGCTAATCTATACAAATTAACAGATGTCCTCCTGAAACAGTTAGAAACAAAGAAATGCAGATGCGAACATCATCAGCATCCAAATGAGCTTATTGTAGGACCCTTTAAGGCACATCTGAGCATAGCTCCAGCCTGTAGTCTACCTTTCAACTTGCAAATGACAGTGTCACCAAACACTGTCCTTCCATCAATCAAGCTGGGTCATGAATATACAAAAGGCAGCAGAGAAGCTGGCTACCTCCTGCAGTTCAACTTGGCCTAATTATCTGGGCCTTTCTTTTTTGTTCCCGTCTGAAGGGTATACACCCAGTCAGCTGCTGGGCAGCCCCGGGCCTCATCACGGGAGGTTACACACACTGACCCTCCTGCGGACAGCCAATGCAAGTTAAATGTGAGCACCAAATGTCATCTTTCTTATTCATCATTATAAAACTTCCCTCCCCTTTCAAAATACCAATCTGCTGCCATTTTCAGACCCTCCCCCGCACCCCTCCAAGCTGTCATTTCGCAGTGCTCGCTGCCAGTCGAGTGAATTAGCATCCTAACTGATGTGCTGTTATTCTCCCGTGCATCCCTCGGATGCGTTAACTAATGACCTCCCCCCCGAAAATCCAGCCGGTCGTCATCGCCTCCGTGCTGGTCGCACAGCTCCGGCTGGCTCCTTCCACAACGCAGGGACCGCCAAGCCCATGGCCACCCGTAGGAAAAGGCCTTTTCCGGAGAAGAGCAGCTCTTCGTGTCTCATCTGCAGCAAACTGGTGCTAACGCGCTGCTGTCATGTGCCACCAGCAGCGACAGGAGCCCGAGTGCTCCCAGGCCACCAAGTCCCTCAACAACATCACCGCAGCACCCGTGCCAGCACCAGGAGCCCTCCTCCCGCAGCGAGGACCCGCTTGCAGTCGAGCCATGTGTCACAGCAGCCACAGGCTTTTCTCCAAGACAGAACAAAAGCACAGCCAGGCTGCTGCCCCAGCTAGGCTACCCTGCGGCCCTCCCCACACCACTGGCACTGCTGCCAGGCCGGGGGGACAGTGCTCACAGGGCGAGGAGACCCTGAGAGCAGCCAGGTGCGCAGCCGTACCTCAGTGTGCATAACCCTGACTGCAACTTGAAGGGCTGCAGTGAGCCGGAGCAGATGGTGCCCCGGACCCCAGGGTGCTGCGGGTGGTGCCAAGGCACCACAGCGGGCTGGAGGGGACGTGCCCGGCCTGTGTGGCAGCTCTCTCTCACAAATGCCACCCCTGAGCTCTGGGAAACAGACCCCAGGCTGAGGCACAGACCCCTCCATGCCCCACCACCAGAGCTTTGAACACTTCAGCTTTGTAACAGCTTCAACTTCAGCAATTTACTCCTGTCATTTACACTTTCTCCAGAAGATTTTATATCACTTGCTGCAAACAAAAAAGCAAAACCCCTCTTCCCTACCCCTGGTTATAAAACCACATCTGGTGAGCACAGTCCCCCAGCTATGGGTGTCAGCGCCATGATGGGGGGTGAGATGGACCCCCAGGGCAGGAGCACCCATAGGCTGTGCTTGCAGTCAAAGGAGGCTTTTGCCCAGATTTGAGTGTGGGGGTTGCTGTATCAGAGAGGGGGATTGTCCCCAGAAAGGCAGAGGAGGAGGAGGTGCAGGGTCTCCAGAAGCAAAGTGCCAGATCAGCATTTCCTCATGCCAACACCAGCCCGCGGCAGTGCCATGCCCACGGGCTGGTTTCACGCCTGCTCCAGGCACCCCCAGGCACAGCCCCAGCCCCGCTGCCAACCTGTGTCCCGGCAAGGGGAGGTGGGGTGAGCTCCCCTCACCCAGTTTGGCGTGCCAGCCTGCCTGCGCCCCTCCACCCCTGCACCAGGAAAGGGCTCTCAGATGTAAAAAGACTTTTGAGACTGAAAGGCAATTCATGTAAGTGAAATACTTCAAGGCCTGAAATTCCCTGTAGGACCTAAGAAAGTCTAGAAACATGGAGCAGGGAAGAAATCTTCAAATCCCTCTTTTAGAATTGAAATCACTTTATAGACTACCAGAGCTCAAATAAATGTGGGAGGAATTTTAATGACTGCAGGTATTTCCTGCCTGTAAATAATTGTCACCTGGTGAGGGGATTGATCCTGGGGGTGGGAACACCTGGGGTCAGCTCAGCAAAGCCCATCCAGCCGCTGGACCCCCACCTTGACTGACCCTGGCAAGCCCCATGGTGCTCCGGGCACAGATACCGCGAGCCCTGCAGCGGCTGGCAGGATCAGCCCTAGCTACGAACACATGCAAACACCTGCAAACACCTGCAAAAGCGTCTTGGCCACAGATGTGAGAGCCATGACCCCACGCCATCTCCTTCCTCTGTCCAGGCACGAGCAGGCACTGCGCGTTCCCTCTTCAGGGCAGTCCGTAGTGCGGCAGGGAGTTAGGGAAAAGTTAATCTTGGAAATGACCTTTAGAAGGAAACTGTAGCACAGATAGTTTATTGCATAGAAATGAAAGCAAAAATAAAATCTGAATGCCTAATTTCTTTTTCCTTTCAAAGCTTGGTATCTGATTTTGCAAACTGTATTATATATGTTTACATTTCTATAAAAGCAAGTGCTCCTTGGAGAAGCAGCTTAGGTAATTCACATTTGCATCGTGTAGCTATGATAAATAATAAATATGTAGCTGATAAATGGTACTGTGCAACTGGAAGACCTATTTTTTATTGAATGGCTGACTAAATACTCATGTAAAAGTCATAACTTGATGCTTCTTTTACCCTGGGGCTGCAGTAATTTATTGTCGTAATTTATACGCACTGCCTTGGTGAGGGGACAGTTTTAGACTAGCCCAGGACCTGTCCCATCCCACCAGCTCCTCCCTTTGGGTGTGGGGGAGGGTCCCCCAGGGACATGCGATGAGCAGAGCGGTGCAATGGGTCAAACCCTGGTGCTTGGGGTGGAATGGTGCCACAAGGGCAGGGAAAAGGTGGGCAGAGTCACCCCCGGGCACTACGTGGAGCTGTGGTGCATGGCACGGCACGTGGTCCATGGCATGCGGCACATGGCATGCAGCCATGGCAGAGAAGAGGAGGGATCGCCCTCCCCAGGACCTGGGCACGGGATGACGCAAAGGAGGGGACCTCGGCAGCTCTGGCGCCAAGTCCATACGGTGCTCTCCACCATCAACACACGCTGCAGAGCCATGCGTGCACAGGTACCCACGCGCGAGGGGGCCCGCGCATCGCAGCACGCGCTCTCCCACACACCCAGGCGGAAGCAGGAGTCTGTCCCCACCTCTGCCGGAGTCCTGTTCCCGGTGGATAATAAATCCCCATCCCAGGGCTAGACCCCTCTCATGGGGATGTGATTTTAACCCTGCTCAGATCAGCAAATTTCTGCCCTGCCCACCCCACACTGACTTCATGAAACTGCTCCAGGGAATTCAACAACAGCCTGAAATCCGCAACTTAAGCAGGAAAACGGAGGTTCATAAAGCAAAGACCTGCTGTCCAGCCTGTGAGCCAGAGACAATAAATCCTGCCGTGTACAACGGCTGCAACTTTTCTTTAAAAAATGTACAGAGGACAAAACCACCCCTCCCAAAACACAAGTGGGCCCCATCACTGCCAACAATCAATAGGATTAATTGGAGAAGGAATTTAAGAAATATATTCCAGGCAATATTCTGCCTTTGATAATTTAGAGGCAGCCATGATAACCACTATTTGTACATGACAGTCATATGAAATAATAAACCTTGCTAGCTATAAACATTACCAAATTCTGACACTATTGATTTATTATGTCTAACAGTGACATCAAACCGAACAACTGACAGAAACAATGTTACAGCTTTAAGAGCAGTTTGTCAACGATTAATTCTGCCAAACGGGGTTTAGTTTTATGCTGGGACTGCTTGTCTAGCAGTTGTCAATCCAAGCAAAAATTACTACTGCCACACGTCTGCTCACGCCAGCCCGAGGCGCCGCTCCGCTAGCCCTCATTACCCCTATCACTGCAAATACAGATGCAAGGCCAGTCCCTATTTAATATGCGTGTTAATTATGCAAATTATTAATTGGGCTGGTGCTTGAGGACTTGTGTTTATGCCCAGATTAGAGTCAATAACTGTATCACACAGCATTTTAAGCCTGACCTGTGACAGAAATAAAGCTGTGCTGAAAGCGACATTTTCTCCTGCCTGCGCAGCACTGCGGCTCCTCGCTGTGCCGGCTGTGTGGCTGCAGCGGCTCTGCCGGGCTCCGTGCGCCGCGAGCACGCGAGGGTCCCTGTCACCAGCACCGCGAGCGAGGCCGCATGGCACCTGGCCGGCACCATGGGCTTGGTGGCTCCCAAACACGCCCTCGTCCGCACTCCCGGCTTTCTCCAGCTATTTTTACAGCCATTTTCTCTTCCAGCAGGAATGTGGGTTTGTACTATTTATATTACACTGTCAATAAAAAGTGTATGACATGATATTATATGTTGTAAATTCGTTTGATTTTTTTTTTTAATCAAATACATTTAAAGGCACAAAGATAGAGGGTAAAGCTATGAAGCTTTTCCAATTAAAATTTACAGCAGACAATGTTGTAAATTTTATACAGTTGTAATGCTCGCTGCAGTTGTGCTGAAATGGGAACTATTGATCAGCCTGATTTCCCAGGATACACGAGGGGGAAACAAGGTATTGCACAAGCAGAAACAAAACTTTCATTTGTAAAGCCTTCTATTATACTTTACTGCCCTCATTTGGTTCCCGATGCATCTCTCTTAGCACAAGGAATAAGGTCAGAGCCTCTTCCCCAAAGAGTAATGGAGCAGCAGAGGTGGGCAGGGAGCTCCGCGTCCCTGCGCTGCACCATGCCTTGGCCGGCTCGCCCAGCGCAGCGCCAGTGCAGAGCAGCAGCGCTGCTGGGACGCGGGGCGGCTGGCATGGGCAGCCGGCATGGGGCAGGGGGCTAGTAGAGCCCCAGGACTGCACCCAGGGGTGCCCGAGGGGCCCCTGCACACCACAGAAGGGCGGTGGGCCCTGGAAAGCGGTGTGGGAACAGCGAGTCCATGCCTCTAGCAAGGGTAAGATCGACAAATGCATCCACATCTACTGAGCGTGACTCAGAAGACGGCCCATGGAAAACAAAAGAGGGAGGCAGGGGGACGCCGAGGCGCTCGCTGGGTCACACACTGCACACTGGTCTCTCAGCCCCGCCACCGACGCACAGGCACAGGCTGCGACTGCTGTTCCTCACAATAAAAAACAGAGAAAAACCATGTCATGCCATATTTTATCCAAGTCACTGGTGTTGTTGCAAGGGGCTGGCTAAGGTGCTGCGAGGCACGGGTCCTGGGGGCACGGATAGGATGTGCGGCGCCACAGGAGGTGACGACCCCAGCACCAGCCGCACACAGCCAGCAAAGGCCGCCTGGAGCTGCTGGGAGGGGGTGAGGGTCGCCCCTCCCCGCATCACCCCATCTCTACACCGCCACGCGGCCCCCAGGCTCTGCACCAGCAGCAGCCGCCCTTCGGACGCCCACCAGGGCATCATTGTGTTTGGGGGCCGGGAGCTGCGGCCGGCAGCGAGGGGCTGGCACACGCAGGCAGCGCTGAGCATGGGAGGATGAGCAGCTCAGCACGGAGAAGCTGGGTGGCAGGCGGCTGGTGCACCTCCCCACGTGCCAGGGAAGGGCACCATGCCGCCCGCTGCCCCAGGCCGCAGCAGTGTGAAGGAGCACGAGGTGGGCACAGCAAAACTGCCAGGGCTGTGGAAAAGCCCGGCGCAGAGCTGGGAGGGAGCCCGGGCTGGTGTCGGGGCAGCTCGTGGGGCTACAGCAGCCGCACCCCGTTGTGCCCCAGCCTCCCTGCAGGGCAGGCGCTGCCCGGTGGCATGGCCACCACCTCGCACTGCCGCCTTCCTGCTCCTTTCCCCTTCCTTTTAGTAAGATTCAGACCTGATGGAGAAGAGAACCATTTTTAATGGAAAGCCTGGCACAAACAGAGCTGCTGCCCGTCCAACAGCTCTGTTAGTCTACACTAAGAGCATTTACATATGAATTATGACCACCTTCAGACTGAAATATGATGTTCTCTTTCATTTCCACATTTTCTGCAGCTCTTCCTTCGTTGTAGCCCAATGATGGTGCCAGGTCCTGGGTGCTGAAGATTCTAGGAACACCTGTGCCGGCGCCTGGGCAGTGATGCTCCTCACCTGGGTGCCCCCAGCAGCACCAGCCCCTGCAGCTGAGCACCTCTGCCCAGGGCCGGGCACCCACCGGCCCCAAAACCCTGCCCCAAAGCACAGCCGCCCCCTCAGCTGCACCGGGAGGAGGCACCGTCCCTGCGAGCGACCGTCCTTATGAGGTGCCGCTGAGCGAGCTAAACCCTACAATGTCACCTGCCTGAACTAAAGCGAATTTCAAACACAAACAACAAAGCCAGTGCTAAGTTAAAAGGAGAAAAAAACAGACAATGGATGATCCCAATAATGGGAAAAGATAACAAAGCCCCTGGATCCTAGCATCTGGCACTAAATGCACTTTTCTGTAAACTGAATGGCGGCTTCCAAACTGCGCCAAGCATCACTCCTTTGCCAAGGCAGTAAACAGCTTTTATCAGCAATAATGATGGCATAATCCCAGCTAAAAAGGAAAGTAACATATGGCAGCAGCCCTACAAACACCATCCCAACAAAGTAGGGGGCATTTTTATTACAGCGTCCACTTGCAGAAAACCTGCCAGACTACTTCTCTCTTTTCTCCTCTCTTTTTTTACAGGTTATCATCTTCGCTGTTTGAGCTGAATGTGGCATTTGGGAGTTTTAAACTAATGAGTTCATTTTTCTAGGAAAAAAAAAAAAAGGCAGAAGATAGGATACCCAGAACTGACAGATGACAACGAACACAAACAGTCTTGTGAAATGAACATATATGCTTAACACAGTGCTGGGGAAAAATAAATGCTGCAAAGGTGCCACATTATTTCAAATATTATTATACAGTTTAGTCTTAGGTGCAATGCTGTGTTTGGAAAACAAATATGTGGGAAGTAATAATTCAGACCTTAAACAATTTTTTTCTCTAATGATGCAATATGTTATATAGGAGCACTGCTAATAGGTCAGGTGTAAATCAGTGCAAATTTTGTTTACAAGCTGATTTCAAAAACAAAATTAATCTAACATTATTAACCTTTTTTAATGGCTGGCATCCCCATTTATATTTGTGGATCTAATATTCACAAAACTGATTTTAAGCCCAACTGTGTATTTATCAAAACCAGCATGAGACACAACGCCCGTGTGAGACACATTGGGGTGGACTAAAGGATAGTTTGCCGTCACACTGTCTTGCTTTTAATTGATGAAACAGCGGTTCGCTTTTTCCCTATCTTTCATGATTTGCTGAAATACCATCTCCAAGAAAAGAAGAGATTCCAATCTTACTTCAGCTCTGCAATCTCATCATGCAATTATTTGAAAACATTATGATTCACTAATTATCATGCTAATTATTTTGCCCTATACATTTGCCATCATGTTGCACAATTAAACACAGAGCTCAAACCTTTGTTTACGCCATGCAAATGTGTGTGCTGATTGGGGAACAAATGTGGAAAAGTGGAGGAATGCACTAATATTTTTTTGACATCTTTACCTATAAATATTTTTTCAGACTGAAAAATGTATCTAATAGCTCCACTCACTGATGTGCACTGCAGTTTACCACAGTGTCTATATTTCTGTTGTCAGTTTTACAGTATCTCCCTTCATTAAACCTATCAAGTTTTCCTTTTGATCATGCAACCAAGGCCAGAAGACAGATATCTTCCTGGAACAGAGCAGTCTGCCAAGTCTTTCACAAGACCAGCTTTAACCTCCCTATTGATTTTCTCAACACTGCAGCCATTCATTGTTTGTGACATTTGGCTGTCGGCTCTTTAACACCCTTCAACCAAATCAATTTCATATTTTTGTCAATGCCCTGCTAGAGGATGAGCAAAATGGGAAGAGACTTAGCATGATTTAGAATGTTGATTTTCTAGAGCGGTTTTATCTGTAGTTTTTACAAGCCTTATAAAGTTAATTCAACATGTTTATTTAAGCATATGTAATAAATTGGGAGAGAAGCACTACCAGAGTTAAGTTTCAAATTCTCCAAATCTAATTCATGAAGAAAACTAAATTATTATATCAATGTCAGTAAAAATAAATGTGTGGCAATCCTGTTCCCTCCGAAAACAAAATACAAATCAGGCAGGTCCCTGCCTAGCCCCCGCCTGCCGTGCCAAGGCCGTGTGTCAGCACCAGGCTCCAGCACCGACAGCCTCGCCAGCAGCGCCAGCACCTCCCGGGGGGCTCAGCCACCGCTGCCCCTCTGCGTAATGAGGGGTGGCGAGACTGGGCCCTAAAAGAGAAAGAATTGTGCTTCCGAGCAATGGAGGTTAGAAACGAGCCCTTGCCAAACCAGTGAGGGAGCCGTGCCCCAAGCAGGAGGGTGCGGGGGAGGTCGGAGCTGAATGCTGGAGGACGGAGGGAGTCCCAGGGGGGCTCTGCCCTGACTTCGTCTCCAGCCAAGACCCTCATACAGCAATCGCACCTATCGGTGCACGATTTCAGGGATGCTGTTTTCCGATGGCTGCGGGCAGCCCTGCTGCTCCGAGCTGCTCCAAGCACTAGCAGGAACAGAGACACGTCGCCCTGGGAAAGTGAGCAAGGAGCCTGGCCCTCCTCGAGCCCCGAGTGTCCCGCGACCCTCCAAGACAAACTCAACCCCCAACTCCAGCCCAGCCCAACCCAACCAGCACTGCTGTAATGTATCCGTGGGAAGGAGGGTCAGCTGAATGCCCGAGCTGGGACTGCCTGGTCCAGCCCCAGCCCTACACCCCCCTCCCAAGCCCACACACCATCACTCTGACCCACACATGGACCCCAGAGATGCATTTTGAGGCTGAAAATGCTCACGGCCAGCCTGGGCTTTCCACACCCTCCCGTGCTCCGGCTGCACGCTGGTCCCTCCGGCTGGGGCAGAGATGTGCCAACAGACCAGGGCACGCGTATCGGTGCAGCCAAGCTTGGCATCCCCCCTGCAAGTGTGCACAGCCTCCAAGCAGCAGATACTGTAGTGGGAATCATTTTTACACAACATATTCATCTGACAGACCAGCGGCATTAAATGTGGATTAACAGCCTGGCAGCTTGAACAGCTTATTTGGAGTCAGTAGGCACTGTGGTGTAAATATGTATTTAGGGCATTTCTAGGATGCTTGTTAAAGATGCGGTGGATTATACTCGTGCCTCCCTGCACACCTGGATTTATGCTGTGTTCATTAGAAAGCCTATAGATACCGTAGGCTTGGTAAATATTGTTATGGAAGCAGTTACTGCCTGTAATGATCTATTCTGATCTTTTGTGTTTGTCTATACATCCCCTCATGCTTCTGGTTTCATCTCCTACCCTCAGGAGGCATGTCTAAAGTCAGGACAAAAATGCTTTTGCCGAGTAGGATGAGGGACTCACCTCATGTCCTACCCTGCCGCAGACGTTACCCTCCCGTGCGCGGCCCCCGGCTCCTGGGGAGCAGGGAATGTCCTTCGCATCCTTCCCCTCTATTTTTAACTGCTGATAAATTGGAGAGACTCCTGGTTAAACCGTGTTGGTTTCAAGGACGTGGAGGACGGTGACGCTAGCTGTTGACACTTCATTACATCAGAGACACAAGTGGGAGGGGACACCCCCCGTCCCCCTGAGGTGGCTGGGGGGGAGCTGGGGCTGCTCTCATCCTGCCCGTGCCCCCCAGGGGTGCCCAGCCCTGCAGCTCTGCGGCACACAGCCCCGAGCCTGGACTGTGCAGGGTGAGGGACCATGTCCCTGCAGCCCAACAGTTTGCTGGAGACCCCCACCTTCATGGGCAGGGGACAGCTCCTGCAGGGCTCCCCCAGTCCCTCCAGCTACAAGAACTCCCCCAGGGCAGGGGCTGTGGCACTGCCAGCATCACGCCTGGCCGTACTGTGGGAAAAGGCCTGATGAGAAATGAATTTGAAAAACCAATTGTAAAAAATAGTTTTTAAGTCTCCCAGCCTTGCCCCTGGGGAAGAAGGACATGGTGTGTTTAAAATACTGTGCTTAAAATAAAAATATTCTCCATGCTGGCAACCTATTTTGCTGGGTTCCTGATACTGCTGTTTCCAAGACCACACGCACACCAGACCCCCTCCTCCCCAGGGATGCTGCAGGACAGCTACAGCCAAGGTTAAAAATAAAGCTTTCAGGATGGTTTTCCAGCCTGGTGTCCTTCAAATGCGGACTACACTCGAATCAGTCCTCTGCTAAACCTTGGCTGATGGAGGATGATGGGATGGGATGGATGGGGATGGGGTGGGATGGATGGGGATGGGAGAATGGATGGGATGGGATGGGATGGGACGGGACGGGACGGGATGGGACGGGACAGGACTGGATGGGACGGGACAGACAGGTGGACTCCCATACATGGTGCCCACAGCAAGGGGTTGAAGCCAAGTGGCCACAGGACCCTCAGACCAGCTGCTGCTCCAGGGCACCCCAACATCTCTCTCCTGTGGCTGAAGCAACATCAGGACCCGGTGGGAAGAGTTTGGGGAGGCTCCTGCACGTGTCACCACCCCAAGTCAGCCCTCCCTGAACAAACGCATCCTCTCCTGGTCCACCCACTCGATGCAAGGTGCACAGCCCATGAACCACTACAGCACACCAAGAGGGACCTCAGCGCCAGAGGCTGTCTGCAGGAGGGGAAGGCATCCCTTGACTCCCCGCAGCCAGGTGAGGGGTCCCAGGGTGGGGGTGGCGAGGCACAGCAGCATGCACCCTACCCCAGCCCCCCTGCACCGCCCTTCCTCCCTGCGGCGCCTGGGGCCAGGGCTGCTCTCAGCCAATACAGGCAGATTTATCTGTGCAGCAAAAAGCCGTTTGTCTCATAATTCTGCATGTGTCACGTATGATCTCGACTCGCTCCTTTGCCCTGGAGCCTGCCCTGAAGCCTTACCTGGCTTCCCAGGAGCATGACATGGCTGTGGATGGCCAGGGTGCCTCTCCTCTGCTGTGGGGGGGTCCTGGAGGGCATCCGAGCCCAGGGCCCTTGGGCTAACTGGCCCAGTGGATTCTGGCATGTGCTCCCCTCACTCCAGGACAAACCCTGAGTACGTGTCCTCCAAAAATCTTTCCAGGTTTTTTAACCTGAGCCCTGCCACGTTTTTTGAGCCTGTTTTCCTACCGTTTCCCATTGCCATGTGACCAACCCATCCGACAGTCCAAGAGAGAAACTCTGCCTGATTTAACAACAAAAAAACCATGAAAAACTAATGAGATGGGTCCTCAGCTGGTGTAAACGATCGTTGCTCCACCGAAGCCATTAGCAATTCACACCAGATGAGGATCTGCCCCAAGGTTTGGAGGTGGCCAGAATAACAAAATCTGTCCCAGCTGCGGGTTTTCAGCACACCCCAACTGGGATCCCCCGGCAGGGGCACAAGCTCTTGTTGTTTTGATCAGAGCTGTCTTTCAGCATCACGATGAAAAAACGCACTCAGACTTTGTTTTCTAGAATATTTTTTTTTTTTCGAAATTAAAGCAAGAACCTATCCAGTTCCAAGTGGAAAAAAATGTAAGGATGAAATTGTGAGCAGACGAGGGGCTGTGCAGAGGCAGCGTTACCTGTTCCCAGCCACCCCGATACACTTCCCAGCCATGTGCCAACGGCAGCGGGTTTCTGACGCCGGTAAGGCAAGCGGGGAGCACCCTGCAGCCCGAGCTGGGCCAGGGCTGCGGCCGAGTGAGGAGGCTGTGGCCACCTGCCTCCGACGGGCACCTGGACCCCGGCAGGCAGCAGGCTGCCCCTCCCCGGGCGCTCAGCACCTGCTCGCACCCAGCGACAAAGCAGCGGGGCCGGCGCTGGAGTCGCTCCCACTCGTCCTCCCCTGCACTGAAAACAGCCACCGGTGCCTGGTGGAACGCCCTGGCCCGGCTGGCCGGGATGCGGAGCCAAACGGCCCTTATCAGACGGGCCTCCGGGCAGGAGACACGGCTGCTCTGGCGCCGGGATCAAGGAGCTCCCAAAATACTAGAAATACGATTCAAAGCATTTTTCATGCCCAACGGAGCAGCAAAAGAGCAGCCTGAAAAATGTATTTTAATATATTTACTATCTTTTTCAGTTTTCCAGCAGCAGATAGGAAGACATGAGAATTTCTTGCTTGCAACAGCCCCAGAATATTCCACTGCTCCCCTGTTATTTCACTGTGGGATTTTTCCCACCATGCCCAATATCCTCAGATTTTCAGCTGCAGCGTGTTTGCTTTGATGATGCCTTAACCTAGAAATAGTCCGCCGTTGTTTACCCGCTGGTAGAGCTTCAAATATTATATTCTCACATTTTTAAATCAGTGCAGACACCTGAGACAAAAAGTGTCCCAAAAGCTGCCTACAAGAGCTACATGCTGGTCACTCTTTCTTGTCAAGGTTGATTTATTGCCTCCTTGCTGTTCAATTTCACATTTTGTCCTCATCATATCCGTGGCTCATGATCATTCTAGGCTGACCCTTGTAGGGCAGGCAGGGAATATTGATAAAACAATTATCTGTTAGCCGTTCATTTGATTTTCCATTTCAATTACGGATTGCACGAGGCAAAAGGAAAAAGATTGCATCATTGATTTTTCTACCTTACAACAGTAAAGAGTTGCTTTGATGGTTATAAAATGAATGCAACTCAACCATGCTTTTAAAGGTCATATTTTTTGTTTTACTATATTTCTTAAAAGCCTTAATATATGCAACTGTACAGGGGGGAGAAGCCGGCATCGTCAGATCAGATAACTAGATACAAAGCACACAGATGTCAAAGAAACACAGGTGAAAAAAAAATCCTGCTCTAATGTATTTACAATAAATCTGATCTTCCCCAGCAAACTCCTCGGAATCATTCTGCAGCCTCAACGTGGCTCTGGAGTCAAACGCCTGCCTGCAAATGCCTCTCCTCGCATGTAGCTAAGGAGAATTTAACAAGCCGTTCCTGGAAAAGTGGCCTCCTGCCTGATGGAGAGCGCCATGCTCCGTCTCCCGGCTCCGTGGCATTACTGCACATTAAGAGTTTGTTCGGTTCACACAATATGCAGAGAGCAGCTGCAAAAAGAGACGTATTATCGCTGCTAAACAGAACTATGTTAAAACTTCACCTATCTGAAGGGATGATAATGTGCTCGTGCCAGGCAGTGATCCAGGACGGTCACACTGGCGCGGGAGCGGTGCTGAGCCCACGGCACTCCATCACGGTTCAGCGCCCGGTACAGCTCCGGGGGATTTTCACATGGCCGACCCTCGGAGAAGTTCAGCCTTTGATCAAGGTTTAGCGTGCCTGGAGTGGCCGTGGCGCAGGAAAGGGCTTCCATTTTCTGTGTCATAGGGTGCCAATGTTGATCTCCTTAAAGCCCCAGAGTTTTCTTCCAAGACTGGATTACGCTCAGCAATTAAGGTAATGAACTGGCTGAGGTAACAAAGCATAATGATCTCTTTTGTCCTCTGAATGCTTATGAACTCCGCTCATTCACAATAGTCTGGAATGCAAAGCTTTCTCCAACACTGTGCAGCTTAAAACTGTGTAAAAATGATTACTTCCATTATGCCTTCATGGTTTGACATTTTTAATTTAAACACCTGTAATATTTAAGCATACTTCTCAGAACCAAAATACCCACTCTCAAAGAATGCTAGCTTACATTCTTGTAATATTTTGACATCTTATGAGTATTATTTTAATGCCTGAGAAGATAATGTGATGAATCCATTGCAAATATATCAAAATATGTGTATAGGGTTTGTTTCAAAACAATGCATTTTTCAAAATAAGGCACAACAGCTGAGAGAGCAGTAATATTTTCATAAGGCACTATATTGTGTCAGTAATGGAAACAGCCGAACCACATTGTCTCTGCATATGTACAGGCAAATGCAACAGAACTTTCGCTTCAAATCAAGCCCTTTTACGCCGTATTAAATACTGGCTTGCACACTGCAATCCTTTCCAAGAGCAGGGTATTTTGATGCAGCTATTTCACTTTTTTTAAAGCATTTACTTAGGGTTTTATTTATTTATTTTGAAACATCTGGCTACTACTTTTACATTTTCTTCAAATTTTTTGCATGATATAAACCTTCTGCACTGCAGAATCCGCTGCACTCTGATCTTTCATCTTAACACATTTCCAGCCCCAAATTTCACTTCAATCTCACCTCATCTCTCCATACTACATTAACCCCTGGCAATTGCCTTCCAAATGACCCCATTAAGCTGTAATTGCCTCAGCAGGCCTGCACTTTCGCTTGTAATTCTGTACCTCTCATCTCCCAGACGTTCTCTCAGCATCATTTCGTGTTCTGGCTCCCTTCACTGAGCTCAGCTTATGACCTCGCTGCACCATGGCCGAAATGACTACTAAAAGCATAACAGAGACGGAATTCCATTACTTATTTTTAAAAGTTCTCTGGTGCCCTAATGTAATATTCTTTGGGGAGTGTTGTCAAGGATACCAAGCACCAGCCATTAAAACCTTTTGTTTCCCAAGGCATTCCGTCTTTTATTAATAAATAAAGATAAAGAGAAGCTCATCCACCCTCCAGAAAGTCAGCGTGTGCTTGCAACGGTCTGGTACAACTTCAGTCCTTATTCTACCCCTTGTACGTGGGGAACGGCCGTGTTACACCCAGGAGCAAGGAGCGGCAGGCTGGCAGCAGCGGCACGCGCTGCCCGGCACCGGTGCTGCCACATGCAGATAAATTAAAACCATTCTGCAGATAATTTTGCAGGAGCAACTCTGCACAGTAATGCGTGCCTTTAGCATATGCTGCCTTCGCACCTATAATGAAAATTAAAGCTGAGGTCTGAGTAGCCTTACATGTGGACACAGCACAGAAGAGGAGGAAAAAACTAAAACTGTCATATCCCACTGTCAGGGCTAACAGTCTATCAAGGATAATGGGAATCCCCAATGGGGGCGAACAAAACAGCATGGAAAAAGCTGGCTAATCCTTTAACCGGGTTTGTGGCTCAAACGTGTTAAGGAGGAACCTCCCGCTCACGGCTGTTGTGAGACGGCCAGGAGACATATATTTCAGATTGAAAATTAATTGGTGCTGGATCCAAGCAAGCCTTTGTAGCAAGCAGTAACCTTTTCATTTTATGGTCATGACACTGAAATATTAAGAGCCCTCTTCTCCCATAAACTATATAAACAGAGGCACTCTGAAAAATGGAGGTAGTTTTTTTCTGTGGCAGAGAAGGAGTTTTACTCTTAATTCATAATAAAACTTAGCGCCGAGGCTGAGCATGGCAGTAGGTTCACGCTCAGAGGGTGCCAGGGCAGGCAGGGGGACCGTGATCACCCCGGGTGCGGGGGGGGCCAGGGTCGGCTGAGCATCCTCCTCTGCGGGGCTCGTGCGGCACTGCCGGCAGACCCGGCCGGGAAGGGGCACCAGCAGCTTGCTGGCACAGCGAGAGGTGGTCGCATTTTGATCACCGCCACCACTTTCTCCCCAGCTGTGAAGCAGGAAGGAGCAGAAGGTGGCGGGGCCGCGGTGGAGGCAGATGCTGGCACAGCAGAGCCCGCTTCGCCGGGGACATGCAGGCAGTGGGTGCGGAGGGCCAGCAGAAAGGCCTGGCAGAGGCTCTCCAGCACCGCACAGCTTGGCAGACGTGATTCCTGCTCAGGAAGCCCCTGCCCGTAAGCTGCCAGGGATCGTGTACAGAAAAGTCTTCACTTCATGTGTGACCCATTAGCTGTTTTCTTAAGCATCTGCTGCTCATCACCATCACAGACAGCGTGCTGGACCAGGTCAGCCCTCCATCGGATCCGGGAGATCCATATGTTTTGGGCTGATTTTTTCTTTTAACCCTATCTGTGGCAATAATGAGTTCACATGGGTTTTTAGCCAAGAAATAAATTTCATCCAGGATTCCCAACTAAAAGCAGATTCCTGAAAGCTTTTTATTTCTCCTTGCCAGAATGATGAAGGCGGCCTGTGCCTAAGGAGTTCTGCACATCCATGGTGCTGGGGGGTAGCACTGCCCATGGCAGCATATGCCACATCAGGACTAAGGCTACGGCACACTTCTCCGCCGGGCCCCACGCGGGCTGAGCTCCTCCCTGACATCTGTAGGACATCCCAGCAGTGGTGCGGTGAGGCAGGACAGGGACCATAAAGGCTGTCCCTCCACCCCAAAGTCATCTCCCCTGACTATCTTCTATGGAGACTCCACATAGATAAGATGATAAACCCAGCCTAATTGCTGATGGGCTCCAAAGCTACCAAAGGAGATAAAAAATAAACCAGAACTTTTCCATAAAGGGACAGTTTCTGCTGGTGGATGCCTGAGCTTGGCTCATTCCTCTGGCTGAGTGTGAGCTGCATATTGCAGCAAACATCACGGCTCTGTCTGTATTTATTCTACACACTAGGCAGGAAATTTCCATTTCATGCATCACTCACATTTTGTACTGTTTCTGCAAAGTCAGTGCTTACACTTAACATAAAACCAGGAGGAACTCTAATTGGTTTGGTGTTGCTATTGTTTGAAATTTCAGTTTAGGCTCATTGGGCGCAAATTTTGTTTGCTTTTCAGTAAAGCTTGTGTTACTAGAGTGAAAAGCAGAGACAAGAAGCTGAATAAAAAGTCTAAGTACTTCAGTTATTTTGGGGGTTTTTAAAACGAACTTGATTTTATCATATTCTGCCAGTCTATAAAGCACAGATAATGCCATTTTTATCAACATCCTGAGAAGAGATTATCAGCATCAACAAAAGCCGTGATCAGCAGACCTGGGTCTGTCCCAGTTCAACTGTGAGCACTCAGCAGCAAAGATCGCCATTACCTCTGGCTTTGCACATGCTGAGACCACGGGTGGCCTCTGAATGTCCCCTGTCATGCCCTCCCCAGCACCTAGGAGCAACACAGTGCCGACACACACATTTTCATGCAGTATTTTGGCTTTTCTCATTATCAGCTTAAACAGGACTGAAATCCTGCACAGGATTTGTTGGGCTTTTCTGTGCAGAGGTTACAAGTACATTGCCAAAAACGACCCTCAGAAATGTTACCAATACCCAAACAAGTGAAATCGCTAAAGATAAAGTACTTCCATCTCCAAAACTTTGCAATATTTCTTGTTTGTCTAGTTACTGAAGTAAACACGAGTTAGAGAGGCACTTTATCGCCATTTCCAGAGTTCCTGGACAAGTCTAATGAAAACAGCAAGTCATGAAGCATAGCGTGGCATCAATGCCACTGCAGAGGCAACTGTGAAAAATGAGTTGTGCTTCTCATATTCCAGAATCCTTTTCCTCTTTTCCCAGAGAAAAGAACTAGACTAAATAACTCCATGCCCCATTTACTTCTCACCTACCTGGGGCAAGGGAGACATCCCTGAACTCCTTGTACAAGGCACACTGGAGGGATGCAGCAGCCCATCAAGTGAGGGGGGAAGGATGAAGCAAACAATCAAATTTTAAAGGAGTATTTGCTGAGTGCTAGGGGTGCTGGTGTGGAATTAAGAAGAAAAGGAGAATTGAATGTGCAACGCTACGGAAAAGGATCCTAGAATAGGTTTGCAGGTTTGATTGTTCTCATTGCAAAGTATGTCAACACGGCTGACACCACACGAAATGGTGGCCAGAGAAAAAGCCAACAGCCCATCTGCACGGTCCCACGAACCACGCTGAGACGATTGGCACGGAAATGGTGCCAGCCAAGCAAGCCAGTTAAAGAAGAGTAGAGGAGTTCCCAAAGCTTTCAGAGGAAATCTCCAACTTGGGAAAATTTTCTATTTATTTCCAAGACTTCCCCATCTGTGACAATATTTCTGCGGGCTATTTGAAGTGCCAGCTGCAGGGAGGGACTGCAGTCATGCATTGCACAGCTCCACTCTTCTGTGACTTTCCCATCTCAGTAGGACAGCCACGGGCAGCACCACGGGAGCCGCGGCGCGGTCCCACCGCCGGCTCGGTACTTAGGGAGCCATGTTCAGCGTGACAGCTTGATGGGGGGGCGGCCGCCAGACATGCCCTCTGGCTGGGGGCAGTCTCGCCTGCGCCGTACCTGGTACCTGCATCGCTGGTGGGTGCCCTGCTGCCCCCGCTGCCCCCACAGCCCTGCGCTGCAGCACTGACCAGGGGGATGGAAATGTGCCAGTAATGTCAATGTCCAACAGGTACTGACACAAACCCGCCAGGAGACGCAGAGCCGAGCACAGCCCCACAACCAGCAAACAGCGTGTCAGCCCACACCACAGTTCCACTAAAACCAGCCAAAGCAAAGCATGTCAATGGAGGTGAAAGTTTCGCCATCAAGGCAATGAAGCCACAAATGCCCTGACATGATCACAGAATCACAGACTCATTTCGGTTGGAAAAGACCTTTAGGATCAAGTCCAACCGCTAACCTAGCACTGCCAAGTCCAGCCCTAAACCATGTCCCTGAGCACCACATCTATGCGTTTTTTAAACACTTTCGGGGATGGTGATTCCACCACGTCCCCAGACAACCTGTTCCAATGCTTGACTGCCCTTTCAGTGAAGAACTATTTCTTAATATCCAATCTAAACTACCCCTGGAGCATGATCTTGGGAAGGAAACACAGCCTGTCAGATCTCCACCCAAACGGCAGCGTGAGCGTGTGGCTGGAGGAGGCTGGTTGAGTGGGCTCCCCGGTGCTGGGGACAATTACTGCTCTGGGAGCAGAGCAGTTCTCTCCTGAGCTGCTATGACACCAACGCACGAGGTGTCAGGGTGCCTTCAAGATGTTGCCCAGCTTCCACAAACAGATGGAGAAGGCTGGTAACCACTCACGGGCTGACAGGACAGATTTGCTGTGGGCAAGGCTAACCTCCTCAGTAGGGACATTTACGGCATCATTAGAAGCCCTCCCACCATCTGTGCTGGGCACTGGAATTGCTCTCTCCTTCATCTTTGGCTGCACGTGATGAATGGCCAAGAGGAAGAGCCAGGTGCTACCCCCAGGAGGAGCTCAGCCCCTCAGTTATTTCACCCGCTGCTGCCCGCATGGAGCCTGCGGAGGAGGGCGCACACCCGGCTCTGCCTGCGCAAGTCTGCAGTGGGGTGCAGGTACTGGTGAGGACCCAGAGACGGGCAACTTCATTTCCACCAGCGCCTTCCAAAAGGGTCCTCCCTTCTGGCAGCTGCAGAGCACAGCTTCTGCACACGTCTGGGGCTTCCCTCCCACCCAGAGCGGTGAGCAGCCCGGAGGACCGATGCTGCTGCGGCACAGGGTGCTCCCATCCCCCTGGCACGGGTGGGTGAAGCCCACCCTGGTGCTGCCCAGCCTGTCCTTACCCCATGCCTCCTCAGCTGGTCAATGCTTGCTGCTGGGCTGCCGTGGCAGACACAGCGAGAGCTTTTATTGCAAGTGCACATGTCAGCAGAACCATTTTTAATTGAAAAAATAAATATGATACCCTGCATCGCCTCCCTTTGAGCCTTGCACCAAGAGTGAAATCTCCTGTTTCCACCAAAGCAGTTAGTTTCTATCCTAAAGAACACATCTGGTGAGCTCCATGCTTTGCTCATTCTGTTCCAGCTCCTCAACATGTTTACTTTTAATTCCTAATTAACTCCTAATCCCTGAATTTCCAAGGAAATTCTCAGTTATTTTCCTTCTTATTCTGCAGCCCCTGTCACCAGAACACACAAGTGCTGCTCGCTCCGTCGCAGCAACAAACACACAACTATTTGGCAATAATCTCTTACCCAAACTTACTTGGTCCATATTACATCAATCCCTGTGCAACAAGGCTGAATGAACTATAGACAGGTTCTGTAATTCAAAGCAAAAACTGAGCAAGAAAGAGGAAATTCTGCAGATAATAAGACACCCAAACCCTACACAGCAGCCCTGCCATGGTGACTGGTCTGGCAAAGCACCATTCTGTAGCGAAGACAAATGATGAAAACTAAAAGCCTCTACAGCCCCCATTATAAAATGCTTCGTATGAAACAAAATACTCTTTTTGTAGGTAAAAATGATACAAAGCAGAAGCTGACGATAAATTTTTCCTTTCAGTTTTAATCAGGCTTCCTCTTGTAAAAGCTCAGCAGACAGTGACGCGAGACACTGCCTCCCAACTTCGGTTCACCTTTGCCGTTCCACCAGGGACACCGTGTCAAGATTGTTCAGCTTTTTTGATGAGTGCTGCGTGGGTAACTAATGTGTAAATGCAGATACGTATAGAAAGCACTTTTGACAGTGATGTATTGCAACTGGTTCCAGATGTCGGCGAGGGATGCTTGGCCAGGCACCTGGGGCTCGCCTGCCACGGAGCTGCACCAGCACCAAACCAGTCTTCAAATAGATCACAAGGCTTTAACTCTCCAATTATAATCTTATTAAACAACCATCACTCGAGCTTCTGCTTCTCCTCTTCCAGGATGCCTACAAAATATCTCTGTGTTGTTGCTCACATTTTAATTTTAATTAAGGGGAGATAAGCTGCAATGTGAAGCTTAGCATTAAACCCTGCAGTTTGGCTGTCAATGGGAAACTTAAAAGCAAGCTGTTGAATCAGTCAAAATTAACCTTATATTAATGTTTAACATTTTTTATATTGCTACACCAAAACTAGCACATTGCACATGCCAAACATATAATTAGATATCCCCTAATTGCTAAAGTAAATGTTGAAGTGGTGCAACAAATACTGCGTTTCCTGTGGAAGATCACAAACAGGTAGTGAATTTGCCTTTGACCTTGGAGCAAACTGCTGTGGAGGTTCTTTTAGAGAAGAAGGTCTTGCACACGGTTTTAAAATCCACTAGAAACGCACTGCTGAAAGCCCCAGGTATCCAGCCATGACTTGTGCCCATTGTGCCAAGAACTGGGCAACCTGCACACGATGGAGCGAAACGTGCCCCATGAAAGACGAGCGCTGCCAAAAGAGCTCTGCGGGTCCCCCGGCCCCCTGCACCCCCTGCCTAGGCACTCACTCCTCCTGATCTGCTAACAAGGGGGGATTTTAGATAAAAATAAAAATGTGTATTGAAAAATTAAGTAATTAATTAATGCAATAACAGTCAGACTCAATGCACAATTGATGTTGACAAGCTGCTGGGAGATGTGGCCAGAGGTAACCAGGCAGAGTGCATGTTACGTTCCAAGGAGCAGCATTTAACCTAGAAAACTGATAAAGTTGCACTTCTTACAGCAGAAGTGTTTGTAGCTCAGCTCCAACATCAGTGTTTGGTCTAAAGGGAATTTTTTCAAACAACCTGTCTGTCTCCCTCCTCCTTCAACACGGAACTCAGCGCTCCAATCACTGCCGCTCTCGGGGGATCACCCTCCAGCTACGCTCCCTCCGTGCGGGTTTGATACCAGCCGTTCGCTCATTGATCAAGATAGCTGCAGAAAGCAGGCACGCTGCTTATCCCAGAACAAAGAGGGAGACCTGTGCTGCTGATTTGCTCTATCGCATCAAAGGGTTCAGGACACGTTTAATAAAAGCACTAGCAAGAATGAGGAGCAGTGCCGGGAATTACACCGTAGCATCATTGCAGCCCGCACTCCCCTTCCACCCAAACCTCTCCATCCATCGCTGCCCTGCGCTGTGCTTGAAGCCCCCGTGATCAATAACCTTATTATGAGTAAACTGTTTAACTATCGCCTAATCGCGTGTGTTGGGTCTAGTGTCACTCGCCGTATTGATCGGGAGAAAAAAGACAGACTGACCAGTCTCTGTTACTTTTCTGGTTGGATCATCAAATTTATTTCTAACCTGCATTTAAATGATGAACCTGTAAAATTTTATTACTAGCTCAGAATACACTAATGAACGGTGCAGATAGCACAAGAGCCGTAAACTATTACTTCCTTTCTGCTTATAGGGCTTTTGTTATGACAAACCTTTATTAGCCATTTGTGGCATAACATAAACCACCCAAAGCCGGGGCTGGGCTTTCTTCCCCACCTTCTTGCAGCTGGAAGGATGGAGACTGTCCTAGCTAGGAGAGGAAGTTTCAGGGGCATTTTGATTGACCAGTGAGCCTTCTTCAATGACGCACTCCGCATTTTGAGATGGTGGGTAGGAACCAAAGGACCTTTTGCTTCACTAAAGCAGAAACTGATAAAAAATGGCCTTTTCCTGCAGTCAGTAAGCCAGGATAGGAGCGAGATGATACAGATATCTCACACATGGCATGTTAATGTGCAAGAGCATCCTGGTGTGAAGAGGCTGGCTGCACAGACAGCGTTACTCCCGAGGATCGGGTGTGTGCTGAGAGCAAGGGACAGTGAACACGAGGGTGCTGCCTGCTCCCAGCCCCACCTGCCACAGCGAGGGCAGCCGGGGGCACCGTTCTCCCAAACACGGAGGGTGCCAACTCTCCAGCCTGCCACCACTTTCCCCCCAGCCCTCCTCATTCCATGGTCACTCGACACGATTTGTTACCAGCACTTCTAAGCTCAGCTGGAGCATTACTTAAAGCACTGCAGTAATTTTTACTCTGATTTTCTACTCCATTGTCTGTTTCCTGGCTAACAAACTGGTCAGAAGTTGAGTCTGGAAAGTCCCAACATGATTTGGGCAGCTAATACGGAGAGAATATTGGGCAAGTAATTAAGATGGTTGGATAATTGCAAGGAATGTTAATTCTTCCAGGCTTTGTAGTTGAGAACAACGGATGGTTTGCAACCAAGCCCCCCTGTCAGGACGTCACACACCGTGCAGGGAGCAAGGCGCGGAGCACGGGGGCCCAGGGGGTTCCTACACATATGACAAGCCACAAAATCCTACAGAAAATTCTCACTGTTCTGGGTGTGCTGCTGCTGTTCTGTACCTTTCACTGCCTTCAGAAAAGGAGGAGGAGGATTATGATGAGACACGCAACGGGGATTATATGCGTACTTTTTCCTGAGGAGACGGTCCTGGTGTAAAACCCACTGAAGTTAACGGGGGTTATCTGAGTTTCTTTCCCAGCCTCTGGATCAGCCCCCCAGCTCTGCACGAGCCCACCGACCCAAGCCCTTTGCACCAAGAAATGTCCCCTCTCCTCCTTTATATTTATGCACTTGTGCACTGAGATGGGTTTGCCGAGTTAATAACTGTGGGGAGCAGAATTAATTCTGCCAGCGACGGGTGCGCTGCTGGAAAACAGAAGCACCTGGTCCTACCTGCCACCGCTCCTGCTGCCCTGCACGGGCTGCCTGCAGGGTACACCCCTCACCCCGCACACCTCTCCTGGTTATCCAGGTTATTGCAGTACAAAAGCTGCTGAAAAACACACATTTCATCACTGCCATTTGCAACCAGGCTACAAATCAGCAACATATTTAGAGAAATCCACACGCATCTCGTTCTAGGTAAAATACCAAATGAGCTAAGATTTGGGCTTCAAACAGACAGGATGTAAATGCAAGTAGGAAACATATTTGGAGGCTAAGTTGGGAGCCCTTTTTCACACAGAGAATCCTCAGTGTGGAATGTCCTGGCAGGCAGGTTCAGCCAGGCAGAAAGGCTGAGATCATTCAAGAAACAATTAGATAGCATCGTGTGGGGAGCAGAGTACTTAGCAGGGAATGCACCCTGATGCTCCGATGGGCTTTTACTCAATTTAACAACGTATCTCACAGCCTCCCAGGCTCCGGTATCCTCTCCTCTGGGCATGGGCAGCGAGTTGTGAAAAAGTTTCCCCAAATATTTTTGAAAACGATTCCCCAGCCTGTGACACGGGGGCAGTGACAAGCTGCCCGGGCACCCTGCATTCCAGAAGCTGTGTGGCACACTCGGGTCCTGACGCCCGGGACAGAACCAGAGCAGCAGTGGTGGTCTCGCCATAAAAGCCATCCTCGCGCAGCCGTGCCTGTCCTGCGGCTGAGGGTCCCGTCTGGCTGGCGCCCAGATGCAGCAGCATGTGGTGCTGAGGGCGGGAGGCGGGGAGGGGGGCCCAGCCACCCACTCCCCATCTCACAGGCCAGTGGACAGGAGGCACACCGCCGCGGGGACACGCTCAGTCTCCGTAGGAGTGACCACCGTGCCAGCTGCATGAGGACTGCTCTCCTGCAGCGCGCAGGAGAGGAACAAAGTCAGGTTCAAGCATCGGGCACTGGCTACCGCCTGTCTAGAAATAGCACTTGGAGACAAACTCTGCTAAACACAACAAAAATTGCATCCCATTGACACAAGGCTCCATGCTGTGACTTGAACTAACAAATATTTCATGATCTGTATGTGAAAATCTACAAATGAAAAAGAAATTACCGTAGGTACACAGTCCGCTGCCAGCAAAGTAGTAGTAAAAGGAGTTAAGAGACACCAAGGAGGCATGGTCGCTTATCACAAATATTCTCCCAGAAAAATAATAATCAAAAATTGCATTTTAGGACATTGACATTAAGAATATGCTGCTTTAAAATGTGCTCTTTATCTCCGAGACAGCATGAGTGTACACCATGTGATGGAGCAGTTGCTATGGTAATGCTCTTTATTGAATAGCAGACTAAACAAGTGCATAAAGCCCATTTACAGAATAGCATGTGCAAGTCCATGAAACTCATATAACATGCCAGCATGGGAGCGACTGCCCCCAGCCCAGGGTGTTTTCAGACCCACATAAATCCAGAAGGCTGGACCTCTGCAGGACTTTTAATAACAGCCCGGTTTATTCCCCAGGTATGTGGGTGCTGCAGCTCCCCGTCCCCACCAGCTGTGCCCCCAGGACTGCAGAAGGGTGCAGGACAGGGCACACGCCTGGCAAACCCCTGCGGCTCAGGCTCCTCGAGAGCAGCCGCCCCACCGAGGCCACCGGCGCGGCCAGCCCTGCCCTGCCGCCGGCACGGGGCAGAGGTGGATGCCCCCCACAGCGGGTGCCTCCCCGGGTTTTGGTGCTCGGGGCAGAGGGCAGAGCTGTGGTTCCCAGAGGCGTTCAGAGAGGAGCCCTGGGCGGAGGGGGTGGGACACCTCCCCGCGCACCCTGAGGGGCTGCCGTGGCACCTTGCGTCCTTGGTGGCAGCCAGCCGGGAACGGGACCCACAAACCAGGGCACAGGTACAGCACCAGACAGCCCCGTCAACCAGGAACAACAGGAGTTACCTCCCATGCACCGGGCACCCAGCACTTCTGGCAACATACAGAGGCGTGTGTGTGTGCCTGTGTGCAGGGGGGAAGCTCCCCACAGCAGGGGCATCCAAGCAGCTCTGGGAGAAGCGACTCCCCTCAGGTACCCCCAGACAGGACCCCCCCGCCATCCCCACCGCGATGTCCGGAGCCACCCAGGGCTGCACCAGGGCTGGGCCCTGCTTGCCAGAACCATGGCACCCTCCGTGGAAACCATTTAAAATCACTTTTCTCAAGTACCGCAGCACAAGGAGGGCACAAAACTAAGTTTGCATTCTGCTGTCATTTCCAAAACTTGTTTGCAAACATTACATTTTTATTTTACTTATTTGGGGAAAATTACACAATTCTTCATAGCACAGTTTAAAAATAACTCCACTATTAATGCAGGCCCTTTATTTAATCACTGGCTAATTTACTCCTGACAGAAAGTAAATTCCACTATTTTCTGTGAGGCTTTATGAAATTGCCATCATTTTTAATTAATTCTTAATTAAAATATATTACACCACAGCTTCTACCCATCTCTCTTGATATTCTAACATAATCAATTCAAGACCATTTACATATCATTAATTAAAAGCCTTCCTCTCTCATCCTTAAAATCATAATGAGGCTCTATTTCTCATTAGCAGACTTTAAGGGATAAAATAACAATACAGACAAGAATGAATGGTAATTTCAAAAACCTCTTTTCTGCTCTTACAGCCTCTCAGGCTGGACAGTGACATTTCTGAAGTTCGCTGCCGAAGGAGTTCCTCAACATTTTGCAAAATAGAACAAATAACCTACCACCACCGCGCTGCACCGCAGCCCTCCGCAAACGTCAGCCGCAAAACATTAGCAAGTGGTCTGTCTGCCTTGTGCCTGGCTCCAGCCCCGGGGCGAGACACCCCGCCGGCGGAGGGGGACACCCAGCCGACCGAGGGGGACACCCAGCCGACCGAGGGGGACACCCAGCAAACGGAGGCCAGAGGGGAGGAGCAGGGACCTACACCTGGTGCTGGGGAGGGTGGCAGCTCCCCCCCGAGCCCCAGGACTGTCCTCGCACGGGACCTGCCGCGGGCACCAGCCATGTGCACGTCTCAAGCCCTAACTCACACCAGACGGATGGCTCCAGCCCCAAAGCCAAGGAGCCACCAGCAAAACCCATTGCCTTCAGCTCGAGCGCTTTTGCCTGAAGCTGGAATGACTCCCCAGTCATCTGCAATCGCCATATGCAAAAGTGTTTCAAATCCCGAGCCTTTAAATATGCAGAGGGGACAACGACAGACATCCCAATTCACGTGCGCTGTTGTTTTCCAGTACCTGCCAGTGTCAGGATGAAATACATCACACCGGTGTTAGGAAGGAAGGGCAGAGACAGGGAAGATAGCGTTAACTTCCAGTAATTAAACTCTAGAGCCAAGATACGTTTCACGTGTTCATAAATGAGCTGTGATATATGCTGCTACTGTAAAGAATTACCATTTATTGATAATGAAAGGTAAAAATTAACCACCTATTCAATGATTCTTTTCCTCCTCTAGAAGTTTAAAACCACATACGTTTCAGAAAAGATTTACTGCAACTCGTGGCTTTTAACCTGCTATTTTCAATATTTTGGCTGCGAGTTAGGAAATTAATACAACTTCCACCATGATTATTTTTATGATTAGTGTAAAATAAAATTTCATGGCATATCTTTTGCCTTGAGCAGCCGGGACAATGACTGCTTATTTTATACTCAAGAAGAGGCTGAACTAAACCTTAATTTGTTACCACCTTTTTTTAATACGGTTTATTATTCACAGCAGTTCCTAGGCAGACCCTGAGCAGGGAAGGGAAGCAGAGCTAGTATCAGAGTGTGACAAAAAACAACACAAGTAATAGACAAAAAATCAGATCTATGTCTCGGGAATGTTATGCAGAGTTATTGTCACCAACATTAACGATATCTAGGTGCTGCATATCAGGCAAATCAGATTTATATCACTGTCTTCTGCCAATTGCAGGTGCTCCACCACAACTTGTCAAGACAGCCTGTCTGAGTCTTCACACGTCAGACAGAATCACAGCACTTGGTGTTTTGGTCTGTTGACAGCAATTTATTTTGATGTGTTGTCACAATACGGAATTCTTCGAGGCTCTGCACCACGGTGCCAGCGAGTCCTACTGTACTTTCCTGCTGCCAGATGCTACAGGTTCGTAGAGGGAAAAAACACTGACAATTTATTTAAAAAAAAAAAAAAGAAAAAAAAAAAAAGAGGGAGATTTTCTAAGTGTTCTGAAGATGCTGGAGCTAAGGTGTGCCCTGTGAGCACGGCCAGGGGATGGGTAGCCCAGCCCATGGGAGTCCCACAGGACGGGCACTGACGGGGACCGAGGGATGGTTCTGCTGAGATGCTCTGTCCCTCTCCAGAGGGGACCCCTGCCCTTGCCCACCGATGCCCAGGACCACCCATGCCGTCACGGCAGTGGTCACATTATTTACTTGGAGCCAAGCGCGGCACTGGAACGGGAGCTCAGGTGAATTTCGCTAACTGCCGGCAAGGCAGCCACCGTGACACCGTGGTTCCCTGGGGGGCTGTCCCCGTCCTCACACGGCCCCGAACCCAGCACAGTACCACAAGCACAGAGCCACAATGGCCACTGCTAAGCCAGAATGAATACACTGATTTAGAGAAGGTAAAAAGTATTTCAGACTCAATTTTTCACCTGCAGCTTGGCTCAGGCATGAGCGCCTTTCCCTGCCCGGGGGCAGGGCACCCTGCCAGTGAACGGGGGCACCCTCAGCGGGTCCCTGCTCGGTGGCGAGGGGCATGCCCGCTGGCACTGCAGCTCCAGCCCAGGAGTCCCCGTGTTTCAGGATGCACTTGTCCAAGAAGCAGAATACATCCCTTTTCCTGCCACAGATTAAAGGGTTTGGTTTTGCCAAAGCTGGCCGTGGTCCACCTCAGCAGGCACCCCCTGGAACAGCCTCCAAAAAAAACCGAATCTGGCCCACTCTTCCCAGGGAGTGGGAAGCACACGGCCTCTCACTTCCAAAACAAGGTGGGTTTCTGACCACATACATTTGGAATCCTGAGCTGCTTTCTGGATGCGGAGATACTTTGACACAGGGTTTTCCCCTGGCCCCACTGTCCCCTCCCTGGCTGTGCCCCCCTCCCGCAGGCTGGCACGAGACACATTTCCTGAGGAGGAAAACAGGCTGATTACAAGTAAGAAAAAAAAAAAAAAAAAAAAAAAAAGAGAGAGGTAAGTAATAGTGGGGAATTCTTTTCAAGGACTGCTTGATTAGAAACAACCACATTCATATTCAAACCTTTTAGAAGCCAAGTTGCCTTTCTCAACAAGGTGTCTCTGCGGATATTTGCCCTGCTTTGTTATGGGACTCCTGACACTTCTAATAGAGCTTCTAAATAAAAAAAAAAAACAGTGCATTTGTACTGCCAGGCAATAACCTTCACATTTTACTCTTCATTCATAATGAAAATTAAGGGCACATGACCTGCATGCTAGGTGGCTTCCAGGACCACATGCAAGCAAATACAGAAAATGTGTGGCAGTAAGCACTGCAGCCGTAAAGAGACCATCAAAATGCGCGCGGGGGGACTCTGGCTGAAGATAACGGGCGCTGCTGGTGCCACGCGGTCCCAACACCACCTCAAGAGGCCGGCTGGCAAGAAAAGCATCCCTGCACTGTAGTAATGCCGCATGAAAATCTGTTTGTGATTATTTTTCATTCAGAAATATGATACAATAAAGATATCACTATTATTCTGTATTTATACTGGAGGAAAAAATAACTAATGCAATTTGATCCCGTACAAAAGCACAGCACTCGCAGGAAAGCAGGCTATAATTTGACAATCAACCCTTATGGAACAAGCCTGATGTGCTGAAACGTTTATTCCAGGAGAAATACTTCCAGAGAATATTTCAGTGAAATGGGGTAAAAAGTAGAACATTGATACGAACAATACCACCCCTCAAGAAATAACTACAAGAAACACTTTGTATGCATCTGCGAATTGGCTGTGTACAGCAAAGGGTGCGCTCCGGAGGAGCTGGCACAGCCGATGGGCACCCTTGGTGCCAGCTGCCCCTCGCTGCGACACCCCACAGCCCCACTGATGGCCCAGCTGGTGGGAGCTGAGTGGGAGCAGCAACGGGTGGGCAGCGGGAGAGTTTGCTCAGGGGGTCCCAGGCTGGCCCAGAGTAAAGGGAACAGCTCTCTGGGTCATGGCCAGGGGAGGACGCTGTGTTTGGGGTTTGCTCAGCTAGGTAGGCTGGATGGGCGAGCCCTGCACTGGGAGCTGGCAGCGGGGCTTCTTGCAGGAAACAGCAGCTGGCAGCACAAGCATCGTTGCCCTCCTTCGTCTTCCTACGGAAGATGCTCCCATGTCCCCCCTTCAGCTTTCTGGCAGAGTTTGGCAAGCTGAGGACTGGGGCAGCTGAGCTGACAACCTGGCTTTCTTGCTGCTGCCTTTAAGGCAATCCCCACGGCTGCGGTGACTCTGGAGAGCCGTGCTCAGCCACGTGGGGAGGCTCAATGGGGGCTCTGGACCCTGCCACGGCTGCCCCCCCCTCGCCCAGGGCTCCGCTGGGGATAACTGGAGCCTGCCCACCGAGAGGAAAGCAGCACCGACCTGGGCAGTGCCGGCATGGGATTGAGGTCCTGGTCCTGCCTGTGGTCTAAGTGGGGCTGACTCTGCAGCTTCGGATGGGGATGGCTGCAACCTGCTCCTCGTGCCACAGCCGCGGTGCTCTGCCAACCAGGAGTGGAGCAGCAGCTCCGGAGGAGAGCAGAGCAGGGGACAGAGCTGCTGGCGCCGCTGTGTGCTTCTAAGAGCTTCTTAACAGCACTTTGTGTGTGCATGGTGTGAAAATCTGTGCGAGTGTGGGAGACCGCGGGCATGTGTAAGTGGTACAAATAAGACAGTTGGGTCTGAAGACTCCATTTGGGCAACCTGCCATTTGATCCTCATATCCCAGTGATCACTATAACCAAATGGAGTCAATGACGCGGACACCAATTAACACATGCCACTCCGATTTGCTTTTCTGTGCCATACTTTATTAAACACTTTCAGATGTAATTGAACAACATTGTTACACAATTAACCACCATACAGTACTGCACTTTAAAACAAAAGCTATGACAGTTCTGTACTCTATTAGCGCTGTTAGATACTGTGTAATGTAGTAAGTAATTAAAAGCTAAAACTACGGTACTGTAACAATCCTAATCAGACTCCAATTCCAGTAGCAATAGAAGTATATTAATTTTTTAATACAGTGAAAGTATCTCCGCATTATCCTACAAAAGCTACGTGTTGCCTGCTCCAAGAATAACCAGAGACATCCTCTTTTTCTGCTGGCAAATGGGAGCTAAACCACGCTGGAGCAGCACCAGTGAAGAGACCGGCTACCCCAGCACAGCATAGGACATAGACGGGGCACCATGCCTCAGGGGTGGCACGCTCACGGCTTTCTTACCACTCACTGCCACCCTCGTGTGCACAGTCCATACAGAGACACCCGCTTCACCGGCGTGGCTGTTGTTACACGCACCAACACAACATGGAACTGACCTGCTGCCTGACTGGGCTCAGCAGACATCCAGGCATCGGGAGGAGCGGGGCCTCCGCTGCCGGTGCGGTGCCGGCCCTGCCCCGCACAGTGCCGGGGCACGGAGCAGGGAGGCAACGGCTGCACCACCCTGCGCTCGGCCCCGCCAGCCCCTCTCCTCGCTTTGCACGGCCGCAGTTTCTGCATATGGCACAACCCAGTGAAATCTGCCCAGGGAGATGCTCTGTTTGCATGCGGACTAGCAGAGGATAAGCCAGTGTTGCTGCTGGTGGGCTCTCCCACCCACGGCGGGCACGGCCACGGCGCTGGCAGGCAGGGCCCTGAGCAGCTGGGGCTGGGCTGGGAGTCAGGCGTACGGAGGGCAGAGCTGCCCCCACCCCGTCACCTTGCCCGGTGTTGGGAGGCTGCACTTTCAAGAATACTTCTGTCTCTCAGGATAACAAAATGCCGCTGCTGCACTAATCAATTCTGCGGCGTTAAGCATTGTATGTGGCTGCAGCGTTAACACGTCTTTCTGCTGTCCCTCTGGAGATGATATTCTGTCGCTGTAACGTATAACTGAAACCATGTGTGTGTACCACGGTGGAAATCCAACTATCAACCACACACCACCACCAGAACCTACTCCCTTCCCACTGTTCTAAGAAACTCCAGCTCCGTAAGAGCTGTCCCACAGGGAGCGAAAACACAGAAATTCACGGACACAGGTGGGAAAGAACAGATCCCACGGCCAGTGCCATTTTGCAAAAAGTAGTCTTTTCAGCTAGAGTACCCGCTGTAAATCAGACGTCTTGCCCTCATGTAGGGGAAGAAGCCTTAGGACACATCAGCCCTTCCCTTCTCTTTCTTCTTTCCCTGCTGAGTCCACACCACTTCATGGCTAAGAAGGATTAAGAATTCATCCCAAACACTAACATTTTGGTTTGTCATTTTAAGAGAGATGCTCCTTCAGCAGCATACCAAGGTTCAGAAAAGGGAGCTCACAGGGACACAGCAAACTGTCCTTTACCAGTCGTGCGTTTCCTGGAGCAGAGCGCGTTCAGGTGCTGGTCCTGAATGTCTTGGTCCTCACTTCTGCCCTGAGAGAACAGTGTCTGTTCAGGTGTCACACAATTACTCCAACTACAACAGTTGCTCACAGTGCATGTTCTCTATGTTCTACACCAAAAGCTGGGATTTGCAACAAAGAGATGCTCCTCATCCCCTGGTTAAGCTCTGCACCAAACTTCAAACCTTGCGCAGTTCACTGGGAGTGCACACAGACTGGGCTGGGAAACTTGAGCTTACATTTGCTCTTTTTCTGGCAGAGTACTCTTTGGTTTAGGAAAGAATGCAAGAGCTTGCAGAGACTCAGATCTCTTTGCCTCTCCTATGATAGCTCAAATCTGTCAGCTGTGTCTGCCTGTTGCACCACCCTGCTCAGTCCTCACCATAAGCAGCACTGGACAGGTTGAAGGAACAGCGTATTCCCTCTTTCAGAGCATAAGGAAGGAAGTAGCTGGAGATGGGGAGATGTAATTACAGTATTTCAGATACGTGGGATGTGCAGAACTGAAGCACAGACAACAAAAGAAGGTTCTTTATCAGACAATCTGCCTGGGGGGAAAAACAGAACTAGAACAAATAAACCCAACCACAAGAAAAAAACCCACACAAACCACCCCTCTCTGGTATTTCCAGGTCCCAGGCTTTGGAGCACCTGTGATCAAAATCTCTGAGAACAAAGTGCAAAACAATACAAAGTCAAAGACTACAAACCTATGCCAAAGCTACCATCCTCATCCTCCACTGTCTGCTTATTCCTGCCATGTGAATGAATACATATTTGAATGGATGAAGCAACAACTAATGCAACGCTGCATATTAATATGCATCAGCCTCAACAAAAATCATACATATTTGCATTTGAAAATTAGTCAGATTCACACTCCTTGATGTCTTGGGAACAGCACTACCACGTTTATGTTTAGTGTTGCATTATTTCTGAGCACTGTGACCCATGAAGTGCTTGATTTATGGAAGAGCTTTCAGCATTAGGTTGGAGCACAACCATACGTTACGTTAGTGACACAATGCAATGCCTGGTGGAAGGTACGTGCTCACAGGCAAGCACATTGTACAGTTCTGAAACATTTTTAGTCTATTGGTTTGTAAATCTAAAGCTAAATTTTAAAAAGCTACCAAATAAATAGTAACATATAGACTTTTGATAGGCTCCCATCAACTTTATTATGCAAGTTTGAAGATTAAACCGTTAAAACTTCTGAACTGTGTTATAGTTACTATGGCATGATACTTAAATTCCTATCTTGCATACCTGCAGAATTGGATGAGGACAGAGAAACTTCAATGGAAGCTAAAGAGAGGCTTAAATGCAAGGACTGCAATGAAAGCGTGAATTAATTGAGGTAACACTAAGCTACATCTTTTGCTTGGAGGGTATATTACACCTTCTACATCCCAGTCTATTTTGGTGCTAGTACATAATAATGTGTGAATTTACCCAGCATTTTCATAAACCAATGGATGCTGCAAGTGGAGGTGATAATACAGTATCCCTTGGAAAGCCAGGCAGCCCCACAGCAGGGCCATGGGCTGCTCCTGGGATCCTCTCCCTTTTGGGGATCTTGTATTACATGTTCACTTGAGACTGCTGGAGAGTATTTGGAAATTTGTGAGCTGAACTCCATGCTGCCTATAACTTCCTTATCAGCTACAAACTTCAGATTATTGAGCTGTGCTTTTCAGGTTATTTATAAAAACCTGTACCTGCCAATCTTCCCTCTGAGGTACAGACAGGATGTATTTGACGCAAAAAGCACAGTCCTTGTTAGATTAGTCTGGACCAGGTACGACAGGAATGACTGAAAATGACTTGATATTTTAACCATGATTGTAACTAAAGAATGCAAATTAATTCCCAAGATGCTTTGTCAGCCACACCCCTACAGCAAATACTCTGGATGTGAAAAGGGTCAACCTCACAGACAGAAGATGCATTGTCTCCACCGGCAGGAAGAACGTGACCTAAAATACATACCATGTACTCAGCTCCCCCTGACCGAGGGGACAAAAAACTCAGCAACTGCAAATATGGCACTTACTGGCAGCATCCAAGTACAGATACTCAACCACCCAAATGACCTTTTTTCCCCTCAACAGCCTTTTTGAAGTAAAATTTGTGGTGAAGGCTTCTTGCTTAAAGAATATATGGGCTTATGTCAAATACATCAGCCCAGGGACTGATAATCGCTTGGGCTTAGAAGGCATTGGGGCCAGGCATAGAGAATAAAACGGTAAAGGGAATGCAGTGGTTATTTATTAACTTTAGCCCCCAAAGCCTTGTTTTATTCCCAAATCACAATCCTATTGGCATGAGAGGCTGCTGAGATGGAAATCTCGTAACAGC
Organism: Falco rusticolus; assembly: GCF_015220075.1. NCBI lineage: Eukaryota > Metazoa > Chordata > Aves > Falconiformes > Falconidae > Falco > Falco rusticolus. The sequence continues at coordinate 51,784,199 of NC_051195.1, read as the reverse complement.
TGCCTCTCCTGCTTCAGAGCTTTTGCTCCCCTCCGGTGCCGAGTGATGAGGTGGCTTTAATGCTCGCTGGAGGTACAGAATTTAATGCGCCCCATAAAAAAATCATGTACTGCCCTAAAAAAAAAGCTCAGAACCCAACAACACCCCTTTTTCACTCAAGCACTTCAAAAACAAACTTTGTATCTGAACTCCCTCCTCTCCTAGGTTGGTGCCATAGAGCAGGAGCAGCACATGGGCCCCCAAATCCTGCGTCCACTGCACCCCCAGCTGCGGGCTGGGGACCCCTGCATCCCCCTGCGACTCCCAGCATCAGGAGTGTGCTGGACAGCTCATGTCAGCCTCGCTGACCCCACTCCTAAGGAAGTTTTGAGATTATGCCTGGAGGCTTAGATGGGACTTAAGTGCTCCCTTGGCCTTCCGTTGGCACAGGGCAGGTCCCACCTGCAGCACTGCCAGGGAGCAGAGTGCTGGTCACAGAAAAGATGAACAGGAATTGATGAAACCATCCAAAGTAATGAGGAAAGAAGACACCTTCAGTCATAAAGGAAGGACACACACAGTTTAAAAACAAAGCCACAAAATCTGTGTTGCCATGCATGTTGTTTGATGTTGACTATTGTTATGGAAATAAAAGGAATTTGGGATTTATGTCATTAAGGAGGAAGGATGAAAAATCTCCAAGATGCTTGCAAGCACAGAAAATTCTCTGATACAGAAAATAAATACTTGGAAGTAAGTTTGACTGGCTCTGGAAACCAGCCCACTGGCTTTTGGAGGGTTTTTTTACGGTTGTTGATTCTGGCTTGTAAAAGAGAAGTTCATCAGGAGGAGTGCTGGAAACAAGTCTTGCAATTACTTGCAAACATACTCACAGTCTTTTAAAACTCCACCCAGTAGAGCTGCCATCAGTGTAGTTCATAATCCTAGATTTGAACAGCTTTTCTGACTACAAGCTGTCTGGGTAATTGCTAAGCTGTCTGAGAATTACTATTGAACTCTGTCCTTTTTTATCTCACTGACTGACTACCATTTGTTATTAGTCCAAGTAATAATAATATATTAATGCACGTGCTTAATATACAGAAGTATATGTTTGTATTGAAACTGCACTGCACTCTGCACTCTTAAGTGTAGAAAAGTACGGTGAACAGAGCGAACAGTCACGCAGAAAACCAGCTATCATCTTCCCAAAGGCCATACAAAACCATAGACTCGGTATTCAGTAATTCCTACACATGAAATGCTTTGCACTGGCTGGCAACGCTGGAAAACTCATGGAATTTCCTAAATCATCTCTGAGCAAGCATCCCTGTGCTGCACCACGATCTGACTGCGGTATACCAGCTGCACGCCCACCTTGCTGTTCGTGTGAAATGCTGCCTGCTCACAGGGCAAGTGGCAATCCAAACCAAAGAGCAGCGCGGCCGTGCTGGCCTCAGGATGTGCCACCCAGCATGTGTGCAGGCCTGGAGCTGCAGCTAACTGGGGCACAACAGCGGGGTTCAGCAGCTGACGGTGCTCCCAGTTGGGGACCTTCATCTCCGTGGATGCCCCTTCCCACCCCAAGAGGCATTGGGTCCCTCCTGGAGCTGTGCCAATGAACGAGGGTCACCTCTCCCAGCCGGGGCTGTGGAGGTGCAAACCACCTCCCACTGGTGATGCTCTCAGGCTGGACCCACCTCGCGTGAACGGGCCCCTGGGGTCAGGCACACTGGTACCCGTGGAGCTGGGCGCACCTGCATGTTGTGAGCAGCTGGATCACTGGGGTTCAGAGCCCCAGGAGCCACGTCTTACTATGAAAGCTGACCTAAACGCAAAGGTTAAATATATTAGGTGGACTCATGATTTGAGTGTAGAAGTAGAGTTTTGCAGACACCACCAAACTAAGCCCAACCGTCCCCTGAAGACTGATACACTGGTGCAGCATTCTTGATTGTGCTGGTGACACAGAGGTAACTGGGCACCACAAAAAGTCCACGCTTATTTTCTTCTGAAAGGAGATAATCTTATCTAAAAGTCTTGGAAATATATGCTTTCTCCATGGAATGCAGTCCCTGCTTATTCTTTTGTTTTTAAAGACTAGAACTAGACTTTTGCGTCCATGTGCAAAGTATAATGTATATTTACGATTCCAAAGCAAAGTACAGCCCAAATTCAAGGCAGTAGGACACGCTTCCTTAAGGTGCAGCCCAGTGACATTGAAAGTCTGCATGTCAGTACATCCCCAGGAATCTGGTATCTCAGCTGTGTCTATGCAACTTCTATTAACAAAAATATGTATAGGAGTTTATGTGTAATATTGATCGCTACAACACCATGTCACTTAACAGAGGTTCCCATCTTCACACAGAATGTATGTGTGACATAACAACATGGTTAGCAGTTGGCGTGATTTGTTTACTTTTAAAATGAAAGCTGTGAAAGTTGACTTAAAAAAGCAATTCTTTTTTGTGGACCTCTACACAAAAAGAGAGAAATGACCTGACTAATCGGGTTAAGCATCCTTCTCCAGAGGCATGCATCTGACAGCACGTGTCCAGCCTCGGCTATCTGCTGCAGGCTGCCTAGAGCTGCAAGCAAACTCATGGGCAAGCAAAGCTATATAATGGCAGCGGTCGATAAATTTAATTTCTTATTAGCAAAACACTAATCAATAATCCAAATGAGTATTTTTTTCTTTCCTTCTACACTTTATGACTATCCATGATGGGGAAAAAAGAAAAATTACTATCTGTGCTGTCATTAGCTGTTCTTTTAATTACTACCTGTACACGGTAGTGCAGATGAACTTCTTGATGCAGATGACCTGACAACAGTTAATTGTGAAACTTGATATAAACAATACTCATTGATGTATTTTTCTATAATGGGATTCACGAACTTATTTCTCATGTTGTGGCATTTTTCCTTTTTGCCAAGAATAATCATTTTGTCTCCCATAAAGACTAAGATCTCAGAATCATGTGAAACATTGCACCCTTCCCCTAAAAATGTATTTCTAGACCTTTTATTTCTGAGGAGAACTCTCATATGAAAATAGAAGAAACTAATTTTTCAGATAAGTTCCATATGTGAAATTCTGGGCTACTTAAGATTCAAAGCTTTTACTGACTGCTATTAGTGATGACTATTTTGATGTCATTCTTAAAATTCCTTATTATGAGACTTCAATGCTTTTTAATCATTATTCCAATGTAGAACAACTGCCATTTTCTTCTTAGATTGGTCACTTCAGCAACAAACTACTCCCTTTAGAAAAGGATCGAGTGGAAGACCTCCGTATGTTTGGAGTATCTTGGCCTAGATCCAAATTCCTGTATCACTGATGGAAATTCTGGATACAATCAAAATAGTAAAAAAGAAAACAGATAAACCCCATGTATTAAAGCTACCCTACACCCGCCTCCGGTCAGCGCAGGAGGCTGAACAGGAGGTCTAACGGCAGTGGGAAACAAGGGCTGCCACCACGGTGTCCTGCACGGACACGGAGCATCGCTCAGCCGCGTGGCTGTGATAGATGAGCTGCAAAATTGTACCAAGAACAGTAAAAGACAGGAACTTTTTGATTAAAAATTAGGAGGTAGGTGATTAGCAATCTGCAGGAAACTTGAGGCTTGTCCACGGTCTGCTGATCTGTAAGACGTGGGCAGCGCCTGGCTGCAGCGGTCAAGGTCCCCGTCAGAGCCGCCACTTCCCTACGGCACACCGGGCAGCGAGGGGTGCTTCTGCTCTACAGCAGGAACGTGCAGCGCTGCCAGGCCTTGTTCCAATACAGAAAATCCTGATTACTGATGAATTATTAGATACAGCAATTTGTATGATTTAAAAAAAATACACAATTTGTATTCAAATATTTCATTTTCAAGGCTCCTTTCACTGCAGAAGCGATGTAACACATGCTTTCTCATGTAAATAATGCTTCAAAACAATTGCACAATAATTATTCAGTCCAAACCAAACAACAAATACTAATTAAACTGGATAGAAAACAGTGCAGCAAAGAAAAGCGTGCAAAGGGCCTTGTGTTGTTAGTAGCGATTCCAACCTAAAATAAATCCTGTGAGTAGGAAGGTGCCATGTAGGGATCTCCACCTAACTTGTTGTTCTGTTATTTGCACAGTTTTAATAGGATTTTTCTATTAATCTGTGACAAACCATGAAATTTTATATTTTCACCATGACCAAGCCATGAAATTTGCCAACTTTGTCCATGATTTACACTGGGTCATAGTTATAAGGTCTGTTATGCTTTTTAACTAAGTAACTACTGAAGCTTCCCCTTTGGACAGAATGAAGAATTTGCCTATAATTAAAGCAGGAATTGTTAACTGCTGGCAGTAAAAGTTTACAGCATTGTTTGACAGTCACAAAGATAAGCCAGTAAAACCCTGGGATGCTGTGTCTACCTGCGCTTCCCTCACACCCGAACAATAGGGTTATATCGCTCAGCATCATGAAATCAATCTCAGATTAGGTAATGAAATATGCACCAGCCTTTTCCCAGAACCTTTGACAAATCACACACAATCCTAAATCTTCATAAATCACGATTAAAGACAAGTATATCATCACCAACGCATATATCTTCCCATGCCTGACCCAGAGACTAATGAGAAAAGGCCTAGACTATCTCATCTGATTAATTAATTCAAAATGTCTGCTGTTATTCAAATGTGAGGCTGGTATTATTTGAATAACACTTGACAGCAGTGCCTGAAGATATCATTTCTGATTTGTGAAGCTGCTGCTGCATAACTGATGATAGTTTATGAAAATGTTCCATCGAAGCTGCTTTTCTTGGCACAACTGTGAAAGATTTTCTGGAGAGAGGGTTTTTTTGTCAGTAGTTGATGTTGCTAACATTGTCAAATATTTCCAAAATCTGTAACATCTTGGAAGCCCTTTTTTCCTGAAGCCTTGCTTGAATATTAGTTTCTTCATTCTCTAAGAATTAAATATCTCAATATACAGATGCATTTGCAGCAAAGCCAAAGGCAGCTGAATTCGACCCTTTCCATACTGCCGGCTCTCCACCAGCTCCGAGCACAAAGCGCTATCCCCCACTACTCGGTGGGGCTCAGGGAACCAGCCCACTCGGACCACAGCCACTGTATTCCCGTCCACGCTCACTGCTATGTTCTAAGGGATATTTGTTAAGGACGGGAAGGAGAAGTACTGGAATTCCATAGCGAGACATGCATGAGCATTAATTTTGAAGGAAAAGACCACGGCCCCGTCCAGCAACGGCAGTGCTGCTAGGTGCCCGTGGCTGCTGAGGGCTGGTGCACGTGCAGCCCACGCTCGCCGCTGCCACGCAGGGTCCGGCCGTGCCGAAGTGGAGCGGTGTCGCCCGCTGTGACACCCCCATGGGCAAAACCCCAGCCACAGGAATCGACCCCAGCTCCCCTCCTGCCCTGCTGTGGAGCCTCTCCTTGAAACAGCCCCGGGCTCAATTAACATTGCAATTTCAATTATTCAGATGGTCACACGGGGAGAGGCAACTATGGACAGGTTTATTTCTTTTTCTGAAAACTAACTAGTCTTCTCTTTTTTCCCAGGCTGCAACACCACTGAGAAATCAGAAAGCTGCACACAGGAGCACGGTACCTACTCTGTCCAAATGCCTACGCAGACATGAACCAGCAGATGCCATTTCACAGAGGTTACCAGAGAAATCAAGGCTGTGACACCAGTTGTGTCACCAGAATCTGAAAGCCACCACTGCAGCTGCTGACAGTCTCTGGATGCAGAACGCAGAGGGAAAGCAGAGCCTCTTTGTGCTCGGAGAAACCTGAACACAAACCAGCTTCTTCTGCCTCAAACCACTGTGCTCAAACAAGGGTCCTGCTCTAACGACAATGATTTTGCTACTGGGAGAATTTGTTTCAAACAAAACTCACACAAAGGCTTCGGCATTTTTTCTCCTTAAGTGTTTATACACTGGAATGTGCTGAGGCTCTTGTCCAGCATATGAAGGGAAGAAACTGGGTTAATGTAAATGCAGAGCAACTGCCCACCCGGGCTGAGACTTGCAGCAGTGACGAGGGGCCAGATCCGGACCGGGGGGGAGCTCAGCACTGCCCCGAGTGCCAGCAGCTCACAACACACAGCCGGGGATGGTAAAGATGCTCAGCGCTTCATTTCATAGCACCTGTAATAACAGCCGTGGGAACAGCATTCTGCAGGTCACTGGGCCTTTCAAGGCTCTATTATTAGGAATAATTTAAATTACAGCTCTGTACCAATTTTTTAACAGCAACCTTGATTATAAAATTTTCTTTTTCTGGGAGATAATAAAAATTAGCATTTTATTCTAAATATACCATACCACAAAATACCTACAACTCATTACAACCAATTTTTTTTTATTAGTGGAACATGAAATGCAATGCCATGCTCATAACAGTTTTAAAACTGTGCTGTTCTGAAGCCACGTAGCCATAAGCACTAAAGGAGAGGATGTAAAATGTATGGTCTAAAACGAATATAAATCAATCATTATGACAGAAGTAGCACTTATTTGAGAGTCAGAAGTGAACAAAATATTCTGTGTCAGCAAAATGTCTCCTGTCAAAACCTGCTCTTTAAAATTTCACTACAATGTGGTGAGACAAATGTCCTTTGCAACTCCGTGTAAGGAAGCATGTTCTAAATCTTCATAATTCAAACCTTCCCTGTTTTCAGGCATAAAAAGCAAGCTGTAAACAGTTATATATTCCTGCTGATGAACTAAACGCCGTGCCTCTGGCCACCACAAGTGTCAAATGTTGCTGTCTCCTCCACCCAGCTCTCGCCCAGGACAGCCGGCACTGCTGATCCACCCACCCAAGAAACTGCCGGGAAGAAGCACCAACAGTTTTATCTGTTCTGCTTATTCCTTAAGAGTGAATATTAAGCTCGTGGAGGTCGAAAGAGTATCAGAATGAATGTCTGAACATGCTGATGAGTGTGCTACTGCATCCTATCCTGCTCAGAGATGCTCCACCACGGGCCAGTTCTGGTCAGTAGCATATTCCTGACACACTGTGCATCCTTGTTGATAAGCCCAACTACAACCTTAGCAGGATCCCAGCTGCCTTCAGCCCTCTGCCCAGAACCTCTCTCTCACTCCCTCTATGCCTTTTTTAGTAGACTGTTTACCTTTGATTAAATTACAAATGTTTGAGCCCAGTTAAATCTTACAACTAAGCTATCTGGGCTAGTGTTGTCTTTTTATCCTCCCCTTTATCCTTCCCAAACACATCACAAGTTCCCAAAGAGATCTGCATTATGTCACTCTTCAGTATATAAAATAAAGGGCATGCAACTAAATCAGATCTCCATTCTTCCTTACTTGGGATGACAGCACAAGCTGAACATTTTTTTAAGTGGTTACACTGTTTTCCAGGCTGCCACTATCTTAAGATGCATAAAATACCAGATTTAAGACTTCAAAAGGGTAAGTGACTCCAATTTATATCATCATACTCATGAAAAAGCAACCTTTTCCATTTTGAAAAATCTGGGGAAATATACACTGGTCTATTGAGTACGTCCCACACTTCTGGGGAAGTGTGAACATAACAAAGGTTTTATGTTTACCCCTTCAAAAGATGAACCATTTTTTTCCCCCCCAATTATACACTTTAAATTGGACACAATCTGCCACAGAGTCTAAAAAGCCAGTATTAAAGGTCTGGGATCCATTGCAATTCCTAAAAAATCAAACCCCAAAACAGAGGAGAAGACAAAGGCAAAGCAACGGTTGTTGGAAACAACCTCTTCCAACTCCAGAGCCTATTTTTGCAACTGTATAGATTTAAAAACCTGTTTGAAGATTAAAAATGCATAAAACTCAAAACTGACATTTATTTCCTGCAAAACAATCTATTTTTTCAGAGATAGTTTTTCCAAGGGATGATAAACTCCTCCTTATGTTGTGCCTTAAGACATCATGTGCTTTTATCCTTTAGCAAAATATGAACCAGCTACTAGGCTGACAATGCCAAGAACCATGACAAAATGGATTATTAATGAGAAACTGATCTCCAGAACTCTATTAATTTATGTCTTCCTGTCGGATCCCAAAGATGTATCAGCCCTCTCACTCAAAGCAAAAAAATGCCAACAATGTACTTTGTTTTAAAGTTCTGCTTAGATGAAGAATTCATTATCCAAAGCACTGTTGTGTTATTTCAGTCTTCTTGTAGAATAAAGATTCTTTATCAAATAGCTTAGAAAGCCGCTGACAAGTGCAAGGATCTTGCAAAATATATTTACATCAAAAATTCAATGAGGAATCTTGGGGTTTTAACCTTCTTTTTCTTTTTCTCAGCAACACTCCTTGTCTCATTCTGACCTGTCAGCACTTTGGAAATGAAGACCATGAAATTCCATCTGTAAAAATCTGAGAAAAAACTAATATAATGGTGAGCTTTTAAAAATCTTAATTACACTAATTATTCCACTACAAAGTAAAATGATCTAACATGTAAACAGAAGAAATCAGAGTTCTTTGTCGAGTGCAAACGGTAAACAGACGTAAAATATCCTTTTAAGCCTCCGTGAAAAAAATCTATCTAATCTACGCTTATCATAATATTTATGAAATAAAAAACAGAGAGGAAAAATTGCTGTAATGTACTCTGGGTGACCTCTGCTTTCGAGAGAGAATGAAAACAGCCTTTTGCTTTTCAATCCCCATCAAAGTGGAGTTAAAGGAGGGACAGCATTCCCTTGCTCACTGCCATTAATCATTGCTTTCTTCAAGCAAGTGCGTATTAATTTCTGTCATCCCAAACATCATCGAGTATTGTTACAGCACCGTTCACTCCTCATTCACCACCAGTTGTTACCAGTTTCCCTACACTGAGCAGAGACAGGGTGAATCGTGTGGATTTCAGTGTTAGAGGCCTTTATCCCTGGGGTGCTGACACCAATTAAGCCATTTCAAGAAGAAATGAGAACAGGCGCAACCCTTCTCTGTAACAAGCGCTTGCACCTAGCATTGGCAGGTTGCCATTCGCTGTTGCCTCGCACTACAAAAACACCCTGCCACATCCCCAGGAATTATACAGCATGTTTACATTTCATCTTCGCGGTACCCTGGCACATTTTTTTAGATCTCCAGTGCAAAATTCAGTGCAGAGGATTTCACCGTCGCTTTCCAAATAGCTTGCCCAGCCACAAAAAGGCTTTAGGACGAGATTTAAAAACTAACATGGGCTGTTCCTAGCACGGTATTTTTTAATCAATTAACATTACGGTTGGGAAGAGAGAGCTGAAATAGCACAAGAAGGACGAGCTCTTGCTCTTTTGCTTAACTCCAGCATTAGATGCACATGTAAGACAAATGACAACAATTTTACCATTGCCATATAACAAATACCCTAAATATGAAAATTAACTGAATCTTCCAGAATTATATTATCATTCAAGCTGACGAGCCATAAGCATCCTTGCACTGCTGGCATCGTGGTTTTCGTTTGCGGGCCTGCAGGAACTAAAAAACCTGCGCATTTCAAAGAAGTTACCTCAAATCCTTAAAATCAACACGTTTTAATGAGTTTAATTAATACCATTTGTACATTGCTAAAGTGTGTGTAAAGATTTATCAAACTCTCTGGCAATATTGTTGATTTTTTCTGACCGCTTTAGATCCAATCATTCTCCTTATTTCAGACATTTACATCTGCTTTTAAGTTTTTATGGTTGCCTGTTGGCAGGCAGCAAAGTGGAGCTGTCGATGCTGCTGCAGAATAATGCAAGGTTTGTTATGAATTAAATATTAGAAACCTTAACGCAGCGGCCAATAAGAATTATTTGCCTTATTAAAGCAGCAGAAGACGCTGATTAAATTTTCATTGCATTGCAGTCTTTTTCCCATTTCTGCTTTCAATTCATCATTCTAATGTATGAAAGGCTTGCCGAATAATGGCATGGGGACTTAATTTCTGGAATGCAAATATGGCAAAGAAAATACCATAAATACCCTCCCAGAAAACATTAAACAGTCAGTTCTAATTAAGTGAATACTAACTAAGTAAATATTCTCTTAAAGGAAAAAAAAAAACCTCAAGATATCAAGAATTCAAGAAGGAAAGCACTAGAATACAGGCACACAAAAATTATATGGAGATTTGATTATCTGAATTTCACAGGAGGGAACTAAATATGCTCAAACAATCAAGTTTTCGGATACTCAAAAAATTTTTCACATTTATTAGTAAATTTCAGAAAACGCAGTCCTGTTTTGATTAACTGAGATTGTACTTCCTAGGTACTGTAAGTAAATATACCTAAGTGCATGACAGCTGTAGCAAGACTGCTTTGAGTCAGGTGATCTAGATGTGTTAGTTTTATAAAGCAAAACATTTTCATACTACTCAGTTTACTGGCGTGGCACCCTTTAAAAATAAAATTCCTTTAGGGGCAAACAAAAAAGAAAACTCTTCTCATGACAAAGAAATTGTGCTAGGTATTTGGCAGTGAAGCTCGGCTGGAATACAGTGAGCAGTTTTGCATCTGCACTTTATGCAACTACAGGTATATTCAGGGAAAATGGTCAAACAAAATCTTGTAATCGTGTGTCCTATACTGAAGGTTGTTCACGTTTCTGCCTTAATGTGCATCAGGAAGAAAATGAACTTCAAGTATCCATTTCCCCTAGAGAAAATCTCTTCCCTGAAACTCTGCAACTAATGAAATGGGGATCTATAAATAGCAGCATCATTACCATGAGAGCACTTGCTTTGTACCAGTCTCTGCATCTGACCCTCTTTACACTAATAACTAGTAGACTTCGATATAATTCCTCTATAGGATGATCAATATTAAGACAGTTAAAATGTGATGTACATTTAAACCGTGGAGTATATTTACTTACCAGGCTTGCTAAAACACAACACATAATGCTATCTGGTACTGCCTTTCCCTGCTCACACTTACCAAAGAGTTTCTTATTGTCTTAAATGAGATGAATGCTGCTCCGTAACTTCTCTCTGATGTTACAGAGACATGCATTGTGACAAGACAAAAGCCATAACACACCTGAAATGTTCCCTGCTGAAATCTCCCTCGATGAACCTCATTAAAACGGTTACTCCACTCCAAATATTATCTACTGAAGCATTACTGTAGTAAACTCTTCCTTAAACTGTTGAATACAGTTAAGTGAGCATTTAATCAGTAAACGTAAGGATTTGCAAACGTGGTTTACTTCTAGTAAAAAACCAGTATTTTCCAATTGCAATAGATCATTTCAAAAAGTTAACCAGTATTTGATTTC